>NW_016171570.1:0-14250 GCF_001687245.7 Rhagoletis zephyria
TACGTACATACATATAAATTATTCATAAATTTCATTTAAATTTGTCCTTCATAAAGCTAATGCCACAAATGGTGCTTAAAAGGTACATATGTACGAGTAACCAATATATGTGCATGTATGGTTGGCCATAATACTTTCGGCGTGCTTGTATGTAATAGTACATAATAGATATGCATCTATGTACATATGTATGTGATAGGTGCATTCCACGCTAAACAGTCATGGCGTATGTTGGAGGACGTTGAGTTTTTAGCTAACAACAATGTGGTTTTCAAATTACTGCTCTTATCTATTTTATTCAAAAGTTATAAAAAAATTTTGTCAAAATATTACATTTTTGTAATAAAGAACGGCCAAGGTATGCTGCCCCGCCATTTAAACCATTTAGTAGAAAAATTTTATAAAAAAATGCTAGGCTTCATGTGCGGCGAGTCTTTTTCTGCATATGTATTAAATTTCTTAAAAATGAAATCAATGAAAAGATTTTTCAAAGCGCAGAAAGTTAAAAAAAAACACCGAATCTTATAAGCTTGGCTAAGCATTTGCAAATTATTACACGGTCAAAAATTTGGGTTTAATTTTTAAACCGCGCTGGGACCACTGCCTTTTTTAAACTTTCATAGTCTACTTTTTAAACCAGTCAATAGTTTTACGCAATTTTTAATATATTCTGGTTTAAATTTTAGCACAAAAAGTTCGTGGTTTAAAAATCAAACCAAAATGTTTTAATTCTAGTTTCTAGGTTTCAAATATAGAAACTTTGGTATAAAATCTAAACCGAAATAGAATATGTTTGCACAGCGAATTGTGGTGTTGATTCAAACTCAACATATGAAAGCACATTTACATGCGTGGCTGTAGCTGAGTGTGCAAAGATGCTTGATACAATTGGTTGCTACCAAGGCTGTCCGGGTTCAATCCCAACCAGACGGAGCATGAAATTTAAGATTGTTTTTTTTTTTTTTAATTCTTAATTATGAAAATGTTTGGGTTTAACATTTAAACCGAATTGTTTAAATTCTAAACCCAACATATGTGCTCTCTTTTTTATAAACTTGGAAGGTTTGTATTTGAAACTGAATTTAGTTTGGTCATATATGTAGTCCAAAAAGTTTAAAATTAAAACCGAAATTTTTAACCGTGTAACTCAGTCACAAGAGCTTTGTTTGTGCGTCCCCTAAGACGGAATTTACATTGCCTAGTTGATCACTGCGTTGTGCGTGTCCTGGTGTTGGGAACGAAAGGGGGGAATACCTCAAAAACAGCCGCTAACTTAAAGTCAGATTTTGTGGAAAAAAATAAAATTTTTCTGAATTAGTACCTATTGATTTCTCAGCATTGTATGCTTTCAGGCACTACGAATTGCGATCGTTAACTACACTGAGGGAAAAAAATATTAAAATCAAATAGAAACGTAATTGATCTTACTATAAACGTCAACGAAAGTACTGTATATTGGTAAATATTCAATTCAATTACGCGCATATTAAAATGACCGAGTTCGTACTGAAAAATCATCCGTGAAGTGAATAATCAAGACAAAAACTAAAAAAAAAATGTATTTGCATGTTGCCTGCAGTGGAATTCGAACCCGACCATTTCCGGATATCAACAACTTGTGGCAAGCATCTTTACGCACTCAGCTACACTCAGACATATAAATTTGCTTTCAGCACGCGATTTGTACTATGTATGTACATATGTGTGTGTTGTCACCGCTCTGCATGCTTGGGATGCGTATGTATACTTACATATACATACTCACATGTGAACAGTCAAATACGTGCGTAATAAATTTTGTATGAAAATATTATTTTTAGATACGAACATTTTTAAACGATAATCAAATATAAAGTATTCATTTTTACTGTGCATTATTTCCCTCAGTGTACAAGACTCTGAATATGAAATTGTTGTGGGCTATTCTGAAGACAATGGTTTAATTAACTGCCCTATTAACTGCCTATGCGTAGCTACTGCGTTTAAGTTTATGGCGCCAAATATAAGTATTGTTTCGTTATTGTCACTAACTCAGTAGGCCATAACAATAACATACAAATGCGTCATTATGAGTATTGGAGCTGTAAACTCAAGTTTTGTCGGCATATTTTAAGCCGTAGCGGTAAAACCTATAGTCATACGATGACTATGACGTAGGAAAACGGCCGTAAGATCAGTAAATTTGGCTTGTTTAAGGGACTTACAACCGACCCAATGACTAAAAGTATGCTGCATCCCCGTTCAACTTGTCTCTAGACTGCGAGATAGTAAATACTCGCAGGCAATGCCTGCCATTTTTTGATTTTTTTTTTAACAAAAACCATACAAATCACACTTTCAAACTTTATACAGAATTTAGAAAAATTCCACAAATTTCGAGCTTTTTAACCAGAATTTTTATAATCTTTTGGGTATGCACTTAACGGGCTTATAAAATTTTAGTAAAATAAGTTCAAGTTTTAAGTGGTTAAAAAATCGCAATGATTTTTAATAATTTCTTTTTGTTGACGTCACCAAAGTCAAAAATTAACAAATATTCAACTTGTAGATGGACCGGAAGTCCACTTTTTTAAATGGGGCATAAATGCTTTTACTACAGATTCGGATTCCGCGGAAAAAAATATGTAACTCTTGTCTGAGACGTTTTTCTGGAATAGACTTCCGGTTAAAATAATTGACTTCTGGTCGAAATCGGAAGCCGGTAATACGACCACAAGGTAGAGCATCCCCGANAAATATGTAACTCTTGTCTGAGACGTTTTTCTGGAATAGACTTCCGGTTAGAATAATTGACTTCTGGTCGAAATCGGAAGCCGGTAATACGACCACAAGGTAGAGCATCCCCGTCTTGGTAGCTCATATTTTACCGTTTTCCAATAAAAACAATTTTCCTCCATTTTAGAAGGGCTGGACGGGTGGTCTGGGATACCCAGCATATGGGTGTGGTTATGGGCCGATTGATTTTTGGCCGCAGAGAGTGCTTATTTCAGCCATAATGTGTGTAAGAAAAACTGGTTTGAATGTTGATGTTAGTGGGGATCGAGCCCGGGACTTCTCGAGTAGAAGTGTACGCACCTCTCATAGCTCGATGTTAAAGCAGATGTCAAAGGTGTTAAGAAAAACTTTTCGGACTGCTATCGATCAGTTTATTCACTTTTAAAACAAGTCATCAATGTCTTTGCATATGCCAAAAATAAATACTCATCTGGCTGTGGAATCAAGGAAACGCTCTTAGGTGTAGGAGGGAGTTTCCATATGCATATCGTCGTTTAAAGTGCAAAACCGCGTATCAGCAAAATGAAAAACCGCGTATGTGAGGTTGCATAAATTATTTTTTAGAGAGTAAAAATACTCATATTTCAAAATGGTTCTCTTTTTTTATAAAGCAATCGCATTTCTGGCTATTATATTTGAGGACGAAAGGATAAGGATTGAGCCAAGAGCTTGTGTTAGCAAATCCAATGTTTGGCAGCCAATGTCAGTTACGCGGTTTTGCAGAATGACGATACGCGGTTTTGTACTTTAAACGACGATATGTAAATTAAACATTAGTGGGGTGAGGGCTTCACCTAACGAGAACCGTCAAATTAATTGTCTGTGATTTGCTTTTCGTGCAGTGAGTTTAATTATAGGTCAGCATTCTTGACGTAAAATTCTTAAAACGTCGAATGCTTTGAAAGCAGCCTGAAACAGGTTCTAGTGGTCGGTCAAGAGAGAGTTTAGACAAACAACGTCCGCTTGCAATCTATGCAGCATAAGCAAATTTAGCACTCTAATTCAGCGGTTGTGAAGAAGACAATGATGCGATATGAAGTCCAATCTGAAAGATTTTGAGAGGCTTACTTAATTCTTCTTCTTATTTAGCGATTCGTTGTAAAGCTCATACAGCTCATCGTGCCTAAGGAGTAAAGGACTTTACTTTAGTGATCTTGAATTTTGACTCCTAGGAAAAAACCAGGCTAGTTTAGGCTCTGCTAAAACAACCATAGATTCGAGTTTCGCGAAGTCTACTGAGGGTATTTCAATATACTCATATCTTGAGGCTATAAACGTTAAACTGTTCGAATTCAGCGATGCCACTTTGGATAGATTCAACAATACCAAGCCTATAAACACCCCGGGCACAGGATATGCTTAGTACTTATTTAATTTGTTTTTGTAAAACTATATGTTTTGCCATCTTTGTGCCTCTCCAACCTATCGGGCCGACAATAAGCTATCCTACTTTCTACCTCTCCACTGTGGGTTCCGATACTGACCCTGTCGACTTTGAATGCACCCTCAAATAGTTGGTACAAAATTAACTTAGCTTAATCATTTCAAGCGCTTTAATACATCATTTTAGCTGGGTATCCTTGCCATGCTATTGTCAATCCATCCTTGTATCTGTTTCAACAGCAACAATATGTACATATGAAAATCTTTATCATAGAATCAGGTAATCCATCAACTGCGTNAACTATATGTTTTGCCATCTTTGTGCCTCTCCAACCTATCGGGCCGACAACAAGCTATCCTACTTTCTACCTCTCCACTGTGGGTTCCGATACTAACCCTGTCGACTTGGAATGCACCCTCAAATAGTTGGTACAAAATTAACTTAGCTTAAGCCTTTCAAGCGCTTTAATACATCATTTTAGCTGGGTATCCTTGCCATGCTATTGTCAATCCATCCTTGTATCTGTTTCAACAGCTACATAAATATGTACATATGAAAATCTTTATCATAGAATCAGGTAATCCATCAACTGCGAGTCTCAATGCCAGTGTGACACGAGTCTATTACAAACTGACCTCCACCCTAAGCGTGTGCATGCTTGCGCGTCTTAGTGCGTATGCAAAGGTATTCTAAATTCTAACTAATTTTCGTGAGGAAATGAAGAGAAATTAATTGAAAGGATAAAGACACCTAGGTTGTATGCAAGTCACATAGTCGACAGGCTCAAGAGCTCGCGCATACCAAGTCAGGCGACAGCATACATATGCACGCACGCACGAATGCACGGACCGGAGGAGGAGGAAAGAGATTGATGAGTTTGGTGCAGGCGCTGAGTCAACTGTCTGCCACAATATCATGCTTACTTACTTCGCGCTTAGTTGACTACAGTGAAACTAATATTCAGCTCATCCCATCGCTTTGCCGCGCAAACTCAAAGTTGCACACAGTCGGCGCCATAATCCGTTATCTATCTGCTCCGGCTGGTACTGCGACTAGAAGAACTGCGACGTTTAAGCATTGCCAGCAGACCGGATGCACTCGAGTCCGAGGTTTGTGTTTTGATTTTGGTCTTCGTATATTCCAATTGCTGCTACATGTTCTGGCTCCGATGCGACGAAGAGGAGAATTTGCATAGTAGCACCTTTTTGAATGCCTGGCGAAAGATTTCGTTGAATGTGGTGTAGAAGATGGGATTGACCATCGATGAGGCGTAGCCTAGCCATGTAACCACGTCGAATACCCAGTGCGCTAGGCGATTTTCACAGTCGCCACATATCGTGGGTAGCAGATTGATCACAAAGAATGGCGACCACAGTATGNGTCTTAGTGCGTATGCAAAGGTATTCTAAATTCTAACTAATTTTCGTGAGTAAATGAAGAGAAATTAATTGAAAGGATAAAGACACCTAGGTTGTATGCAAGTCACATAGTCGACAGGCTCAAGAGCGCGCGCATACCAAGTCAGGCGACAGCATACATATGCACGCACGCACGAATGCACGGACCGGAGGAGAAGGAAAGAGATTGATGAGTTTGGTGCAGGCGCTGAGTCAATATGGGGGTCATTGCCAATGGATATGCTTATACATATCAAAATCTATCGTAAGGAGTTTTGTGTTTGGCAAACTTTGCTGCGTACTAGACTGACGGCGGTCGCAGGCATCGTTCACTGTCTGTCACATCATCATGCTTACTTACTTCGCACTTAGTTGACTACAGTGAAACTAATATTCAGCTCACCCCACCGATTTGCCGCGCACACTCAAAGTTGTACACAGTCGTCGCCATAATCCGTTATCTATCTGCTCCGACTGGTACTGCGACTAGAAGAACTGCGACGTTTAAGCATTGCCAGCAGACCGGATGCACTCGAGTCCGAGGTTTGTTTTTTGATTTTGGTCTTTGTGTATTCCAATTGCTGCTACATGTTCTGGCTACGATGCGACGAAGAAGAGAATTTGCATAGTAGCACCTTTTTGAATGCCTGGCGAAAGATTTCGTTGAATGTGGTGTAGAATATGGGATTAACCATTGATGAGGCGTAGCCTAGCCATGTAACCACGTCGAATACCCAGTGTGCTAGGCGATTTTCACAGTCGCCACATATCGTGGGCAGCAGATTGATCACAAAGAATGGCGACCATAGTATTACGAAAGTGAAGAATACCACACCTAGCACTTTGGTCGCCTTCTGTTCGAGTTTGATGATGCGCCCATGACGACTTGAGTTACGTGAAATTACGCTTGAGTTGCGCGAATGATGTGAGCGTACCGTCTGGTTGCGTTGCAGCAGACAAGGCGAAGATTGTGGCGTGCGAAATTGTGGACGCAATCGACTCAAATCAATGATGGTGGTCGTGCCATCGCTGGACGTAGCCGTAGCGTGTTGATAGTTCATGTTGTTGTGACTGCGCAGCGTGGCGGAACGTTGCAGCGGTGTTGCAGATGAAGACGAGGTGACTACCGTGCCGGTTTTAGTGGGCGTGAGCAGTAGCGTGGTGCGCGTGCTGCCAAAACTGGAACCGCGTCGCCGGTGTCGACTCGCATCCCACGTCACCACAGAAGCAGTCTTTGAAATGCTGAGCTTACGTCTTCCCGGGCAGGGAGTGCCAGGAGGCGGCGCAGCGCTAAGGTAACCTGACGCACTGCCATCGCTGGAGTGTACCGTAAGTGAACTACCCATATTGTTGGCGTTCATTTGCGCCGCCGAGTTGGGACTAAGGCGTGAGACGGTACCATTGCCATTGGCATTGGACGTAACCAAAATGCTGCTTAGCTCTTCTTCAGTCGGATTGAGTATATTCTCAATTTCCATTGCGTTAGTTACCGTAAATGTGGTGGGCACAATTTTCACTTCCGCAGGTTTGAGACAATTCTGCAACGGTCGATCACCGAAGTATGGACACGTGCACACTGGCGGTAGCTCTATCTCTTTTTCGTTGGCGCTTTTATACTGCGATTTGTTGGCCTGCTCCACTTCTGAGTCGGAGTGGCCTTTCGCTTGCGACGCATCACCGTCGTTGCTGCAACTAGCTTGACTGCCTTGACAAGAGAGAAAGAGCAGCGCATTTTTGGGCAGGCTATTGAAACGATTGCGCCGTTGTGGCGGTGGCGTATCTGGCCGGGGCTCTCGTGTGCCCTGCGTTNTCTTCCACGGGCTGAGCTGAGTTTTTTTGTTGTGAGGAGGTCTGCGCAGGGTGCTTTGGGGATTCACTCGTTTCATGCCAGTTTGGGGCTGGCGGACAGGATTACCTTTGCTCACTCTACTTGTTTATGACTATCCTCTGAAACTTCGTTTCCGCGAACTTTTTAAGGATCCCTGAGAAGATAACGCTATGTACTTCTTTTTGAGACACTCGGCTGAGGGTCAAGGATTTCGATCTGTGAGTAGCAATCGTTGCCTAAATACCGGCTCATTCGCCTTCGATTAAGAGCTTGTGACTTGATATTTCAGGAAGCTGAAGTTAGCTCCCTCGAGGGGATTGATTCCGGTTGGTCTGTATTGGTGAGATACAAGATAGATCAATAAACAGTTTTCATCTTAGTAGCGTTCCAAAGAGGGCACGTCACTTCCCTCTGGGGGCAGTGCGCGCAGTGGCAATGGTAACAGCAGGAAGAAGTTTAAGTTTCAGTGTTCTATCAGCCTGGAGGGTGGCACTCTAGTTTAACCGTCCTCTGAATCTTATGAAATTTGTTTCTAAAAGTAGTTGTGTAAAAGCACTAGCCGGCCTTAAAGGATTGGATGGACAAGAATAGTTCGATAACGCTTAGTTCCATTTGTGGCGTCTTCCGTGCGCCCCTTCCTCAGAGAGATGAGTTCGTATTGTGAGGAGGAATTTGTTGGAGCGCTCTGGTTTTTTTTACTCGCTTAATGCCAGTTGTGGCTAGAGGGCAAGATGCCTTTTGCCGTACTTTACCAGATCCCGTTCAACCCATCCTTAGCGCTGCGCACCAGTGCTGTACTGGTATCGAATGGACGAGAAATGGACCCGAAATGATCCTGAAATAGCTCCGAAATAGTCCTGAATAGGCCTTGAAACGGTCGAAAAAGTCGTCCTAAAAACGGTATTAATACGAAAATGATTCCAAAGTTGTCCTAAAATAGTCCTGTACTAGTACCGAATTGTTCCTGAGCTTGGCCGAAACATGATGCCAAACTAGTCCCCAAATATTCTTGAACTATTCTGGAAAAGTACAGTACCAGTCCTAAAATGATCTTCCAATAACGTCCCGAATGATCCCGAACGTTACCAAATATGGTCATAAACTAAATAATACCGAAATAGACGTGAACTAGTTCAGATATGATGAATTGTAGAACGATTTTACATCATACCTTGTTATACTCCTACCCTGTCGGAAACACAAACAACAAAAAAGAAGTTAGTCCAGAAATGTTTTTTTTTACACGAGAGGCAATTACTGATTTTTTGCTAGGTCACATAAGAAGCAATTACTGGTACTAAGCTGCTGACCGAAAAAAGCGAGAAAAACTGATTATTCATTGAATTTCATTGTAAACCCCACTTGAATCTTTAAACTTTCGCCCTTTCTATTGTACCGGCATAATTATCTTAAGCTTCAATTAACAAAATCGTTAATGATAGAATTAAAATAATATTTAGTTGTATGCCACTGTATTGAAGTGCAGGAGGCAACATAGAAAGCAAAATGGAGAGGAAAAAATGTCAGCAAAACTTAAGGCTTTTACTGGAAATAAGCACTTAGAATGTTTTTAAGCAAAAGTACGTGCTGCCGTTTTTTGGCAAGTATAATGCTGTTGCCTTTATAATTGCTATGAGTTCATCGAATGTACAGGGTGTTACAAAAAGGTAGAGCTGGGAAAAAAGAAAATTAATATATGTTGGAAGCTCAACAAGATAACCAGGAAATATTTCCATTTGTCCAAATGGTCAAAAATAGTGACCTTCGAAAAAAATATGCTAAATCCACCGGATTTTTGCAAAAAATAGAGCTACAAGGGGGCGCTGCAGTTGAGTTATTGGTAATAATCGTCAAGTGAAGTCATTTAGGGACACCAAAGATCGAAATAAAATTACCACCGCGACTAAACAGAATAAAGACAATTCTTGATAAATGGCTACAAATACAATTGTAAGATATAGAAGATATTTCGTCTGAAATAAGTCTATGTATATTGGATTTCTGTGGACCAATGATACTCCCCCATCTTGAAATTACCTCCAGATTCAAGGACACAGGATACGGGATACAACGATACAAGGATGCAGATTCAAGGCCGATCATTGTTGCCGCAAGAACTTCTTCACGGACATAACGCTTTCATTAGACTATTTAAGACGGGCATTTAGGATATGCCTTCTCACCACCACAAATACAAAAACGTGAACGTGAATTGTTGGTGAAAACGTTGCATAAAATGTTTCAATAAAAATTTAATTTTGGGCGAAACGAAGTATGCTAGTATCATCATAAACAGGGCTGCAAACCGGTTTGGCACCGACCGTTTTTTGAACCGAACCACGAACCGAACCGTCTGTTTTGAAATGCCAAAACCGAACCGAAAACCACTCTAAAATATGGTTCGGTTCGGTTCAAAATGAAAATCCGCTAAAGCATTTTTCAAGTTTTGTAATACACAATTTTGTCTCTGCGAGTTGTAATTTGGTCCATATAAAGAATGCTTGATTTTTTTTTTATATGGAACAAAATTCCTACGCACGTCAACAAAAAAAAAATTAAAAAACCTGGATTTTTATTAGTTCTGATTAAAATGTTTGAAAGTTTGATGAAATTTTGTTGAAGTTTGTAGAGTTTTTCAAATTCTCGTACAAGGTTTGAGCTATAAAAAAAATAAATTTTTAGCAAATATCAAAACCGACTTCAATTCTCATATAAGAATTTAAGATTATCTTTAATTTCCAATGATCCAACGATCGGATTAGTATGGGACTACCTGTGAGGTAACACCTTTCTTTTAAAAAAAGAATTATAGAAATCGGTTGACGTGATCCAAAGTTATGCGGTAACGTACATAAAAACAAAAAAAAATATTTCGACAAATTGATAACCTTCTCCTTTTTGTAAAGTCGGTTAAAAATAGTCAACTGCCGTACTCATATTTTTCTTACAATAGGTACACATGTTCATACATATGAAGTTAAGGCCCAGTGTAAGCTCCAACCTAACGAAAACGAGGGTTTCAACATTAAGCCAAGATTTCGATGGTCAATTTAAATTTCCGAGTATGCTGTTTTTGTCTGACCGACTGGGCTCACCACTTGTCCAAACCTCAAAAATTATAATTATAAATTGAAAATAAAATTTATTATGTAGATATTTAACTAAAATGCACACATTATTTTTAATCGTGTTGGGTAACTACTTATGATTTATTAAAATAAAATTACAATGAGGAGGGCCCCATCGAACCCACCCACCACGAACCCATTCAACACGGGCCTCAGATGGCGTAGTTACGCCAATGACCTCTCTTATGGGTTCCAGATCACGTTGGGAATAGAAGAAATTGAGATAGTGGCCACATGAGCTAGGGAATCGACGGTACAATCCAAATGGAGCCTGCGCCCTACTTGGCAAAAGAACAGCTCAGAACAGAAATGCACAATAGACACTTGGGAAGCAGTTCACACCTCATATGAAATCATATACACATATCTATCTAACGTCAGTGGGTATTTGAACTATTTGTTAATATGAAAACGCTATTTGGGACACACTTTACATAAATATAACGAGACAAGTGGATGCCCAAGCATTTATAAGTGCTGTCGCAAGCCAAAGTATTCAAACGTCAGCGACTTCACTCTTCAAGTTCTTTCAAAATGAGAATTTTTGCTTTTTTCCTAAAATTTTCGTGACTTCTTCTTCGCCTTCGCAAGTCACATTTTGAATCTTCTGCAAACACAAGCATCCAAACAGATACTTATATTTAGTTATAGGACTTCACGTTGCAATATTAATGCGTACCAAGGTGGTACACATACATACATACATACATACGTAAGTAAGTACCTGGCATATAGCAGCGTATGGGCACGTGCAATATGGCCATTACATTTCTGCTAAAAACGAGAATTCATAATTTTTTTTCTCGATTTGCAGAATATGTAATATTTCATAAGAAAAACTACTGCAAGGAAGAAATACTTCACCATAATGTGAAATGTAGAAGCCGTATGCATAATGTGGCAGCCAAGTGAGTGAATGTAGTGAAAAGCACCTGGCGCACGTTTGGTGGCTTTCCAAAAAGTAAGTTTGTGTGTGCTCTTTAAGTATATTCAAATGATGATATATGTATGTATTTCTTTTATTGTATAAAATGTAAATATGTAAAAATATATAGGTGTTTGTGCAAGCTACTGCACATTTATGTACATACGTGCGCATTTTTCGTATGAGCTTCAGATTTTTTTCTACTATTTTTCTTGCTACATATATTCTAAGAGCTTTGTATAGAGAAAAGTTTTTTCTTTACTAAATGTTTAAACTGAATAATGTATTCCTTGAAAACGAGTACTAAGCATTGTTTGCGGGTTTTTTGGTCTTCCCACATATAAGTATTTAGTTTGCAAAAATATGCACAAAGCTTTCTCAAGCGCAAGATTTATAAAAATACATATGCATTTTATGTTGAAGTGCAGTAGATCTTATCGCCAACTGGGGGAAAACTCAAGTTTTCTACGTACTAAACTTACATACATAAGTGAAAAGTTAAAAGAAACTGTTGCTTTTTTTTGAAATATAAGGATAATAAAACTTCTCTTGAAAATATTGTTGTTGCTTGAGAAGAATTTCTTAGTGCACTTAACATACTTAAATATTTCCGAGGCGTTGTAATTAGCCGAGCAGAAAAAGAAGTCGTAAAAATTAAAGGAAAAATTAAAATTCTATCAGTGTTATATAAATTTGAGAAAGAAAAATAAACGCTTGGCCCTGCTAACCTTTTTTAAATAATTATAAATCCAATATCCGATCATCATTGGCGCGTAATAAATCGACAGACGTGCTGGCACGTTTCAAGCGTACGAAAAACATAAAACAATGTAAAGCGTAGCACAAAAGTTTAGGCACATTTGGCTGAAAACCACATATAAATAAATTTTCAATACGAAGATACCCGAACCATTTGCATTGGTTTACACGGTAAGCTAGAAATTCGATCGAAAATATTGAATAAATTAAGAGTGGAAAACAGTAAATGTAAGAAGTGTAGCGTGAAATTGTGCATACTTAAAAAGAAATAACAATAAAAGCACATGTTTTCAGTAGAAAATGAGAATTATAAAATATACAATTTCAAATTAATAGTCTCCTTGTCGCACTTATATCTAGTTGGAAGCCTGAATGTGGAAAACAGATATAAGCAAAAATATGAATAACAAGTAAGAAAGCCTAAGTTCGGGCAGAGCCGAACATTAAATACCCGGCGCACGTATTAAATATATGTTTTTCGCCTTACCGAAAGCTATGGCTATATGGTAAGCCGGGGCGTATCAATTTTGAGTAAATTAGAGTCCTTAGATTTCGAAATTTTGAAGTTTCAAGCAGTTCTGAAATTTACCGTTATATGAGAAGCGGCCGTTATTTTAGTCCGATTTCAATAATTTTCAACGGTTTGCTTATATGTGGCAAGCACAATAACCACACCGAGTTTGGTACAAATTGGTAGAACGGTTACTGAGATACATATATGTGATCATAAGTGGGCGGTGCCACGCCCATTTTCCAAAAATTTATCACAAACGTATTTCTTGGTAAAGAATTGTTGCAAGCATCAATTTTGAATAAATTAGCTTCAATATTTACTGATTTATCGAAGATTTTGTATTTCTCTAAATTACCGTTATATGGGATGTGGGCGTGGTTATTGTCCGATTTTAAAAAGTTTCGGCGGTTTTTTATGCTGTACCAAGGCCAACAACTGTGCCAAGTTTGGAAGAAATTGGTGCAGCGGTTACCAAGATATACACATGTAACCATAAGTGGGCGTGGCTACGCCCATTTTCCAAAAATTTATAATATTCTTATTTTTCGTCTAAAAATTATTGTAAATATCAATTTTGAGTGAATTATCTCCAGTAGTTACTAAAATATCGCAGTTTTCGTATTTCTGAAAATTACCGTTATATGGGAAGTAGGCGTGGTTATTGAGCGATTTTAAAAATTTTCGGCCATTTGGTATGTTATGCGAAGGCCAACAACTGTGCCAAGTTTGGAAGAAATTGGTGCAGCGGTTACCAAGATATACACATGTAACCATAAGTGGGCGTGGCTACGCCCATTTTCCAAAAATTTATAATATTCTTATTTTTCGTCTAAAAATTATTGTAAATATCAATTTTGAGTGAATTATCTTCAGTAGTTACTAAAATATCGCAGTTTTCGTATTTCTGGAAATTACCGTTATATGGGAAGTGGGCGTGGTTAAAGTCCGATTTCGCCCATTTTCAATACCAACCTACCTTGGATTAAGGGAAACCTACATACCAAATTTCGTTGAGATATCTCAATTTTTGCTCGAGTTATCGTGTACACGGACAGACGGACAGACGGACAGACGGACAGACGGACGGACAGACAGACATGGCTTAATCGATTTCTTTTTTCATCCTGATCATTTATGTATACATTTGTCTATATCTATCTCGATTCGTTTTGGCTGTTACAAACAACCGTTATGTGAACAAAATTAATATACCCTTGTGCACAAGTGCGCTCGGGTATAAAAAAATATATAAATTTAAGTAAAAAATAATTTAAATAAAAAAAAATTTACAAAATTTGGCGAAATGAAAAATAAAATAAAAAACGATTAGAAGGAAGAATGATGAAGACGCATAAAATAAATGGTGCAAAATCAAAAACGAAATCAAGAAAATCAATTGAAATTAAACAAAATTTAAAAACTGTGAACAACAAAATTATAAAAAACAAGATAAAAAAATAATAAATAAATAAAAAATATATATAAAAAAAAAGAAATAGGATGCAATTAAAAAAAGTTAATAAATAAAACAAAAAAAAAA
>NW_016171571.1:0-14247 GCF_001687245.7 Rhagoletis zephyria
TCTATACCGTTTATCTATGTTATTGCAAAACAGACTTTGTTTTTTTTTTCAAATAACAAAAGAGACGCGCAATTTAATCACATCTACACACAGCATTATCGCAGCAAAAACAGCTGTAAATCATATGCTTCGGCCGAAGTAACCAAACTTCACAAACTCAACTTAAGCATAATAAAATATTTTGCACTTAACGTGCTGGTTTTCGTACACGATTTAATTTCAGTTAAATAAGCCTTGTAACAGCTGCTGCGTCGCGTGTACATTCACCTTAATAACACGTATATAAGAACAGCGCGTTAGGCTACTGGAATACCAATACTGCTACTTATGTATGTATGTCAACAACCGATAATTGCCAACACACACATTCTTAGCCATATTTGTGTCGCATCTATAGATAGAACCTTCTGATTTCACTTAATACTGCATACACGCATAAACATATATATTTGTTCTTGTTGACGAGTATTTCAAGCTATTTGACTTTTTACGCCCTTTTAGTGTGCCACGCATTATAATCGTATTTGCAAGGAATAATAGAATGTGCCAATGTTTACAGTTCAGCATTCTGAAATAACTTTACAGATATTTCAAATTAATGTTGGCTGCATGGCGTAAGTCCAGTGCAGTGGGTTAAGTATACTATATACGTAGATGTAAGTGCGGCACATTTATTAATTTAATCATATTTTCGGACGTAGGTAAATTTACAAGAAATAGCACACAATTTAGTAAATTGAATTTTATGCAAGGTTATTTCGCTTGAAAAGCGTACGATAGGCACTCAATTTATTTTACATCAGTGCATTATTGCTAGCATAAACTGTAATTAAGGTGGAATAATTTGGTAGAATTGAAAATAGGAGCATTCCACCAACATAGTATGTTTTCATTACTAATTACTTCTCCGGACGACCACCACGAACTTTTTTATATAATAAAAGTCTTTCGAAATATCTTGCCATCTATCTTTCATTTGTGTTACGAAAAACTCGTTAATATTTTAGCTGAAGTTTCCCTGTTATGATAGCCTGAGCACCAACATTTTCCTAAAAAATTGGTGGAAATCTACATAAATTTATAAAAACGATATCTGATACAAAAATTATAGAAATGTGTATGTAACACCTTGAATATCATAGATTGTAATTTTTCAAAAGTTCCCTATCGGATTTCTCAATGCAGTGCATTTACAGTACTCTTCTGCCACGGTACTGATTATCAAAGCAGAAAATAATATATTAATTATTTTTGATGAAGACAACCTTACGTTTTGTTTTCGAAAGCGAATTCTTTTCGCGATTTGATAAAACTGCGACACTCTCGATTTTGACAGCTCGCTTTCTTATTCGACTTCTTTCTTGCCCTTTCTCACAACATCGCTCCAGTTATTTTGCATTTTGCCTTATTCGGTCTCTCTTCTTACCTCTAGATATTCTTGTCGGTGTGCTCGTCCCCGCCTCGATTTTTTTTTTTGCTTTTTCTATTTTCAAAGGCAATAAAATCGAATAATTAGACTAAAATTGAACTGAAAAAAGAAAAAAAGAATTCACAAAAAGAACAATTTATTATGTTTTCTAAATTTATGTATGAAGTTCCTAAAAATTAAATGAAATTAAAAAAATAGTATTCTATTTAAGAGAACGACTTCTAGAAATAAAGAAAAATAAAATACGGAAAAAATTTCATTTGAAAAGTAAAAAATCTTAAAATAAGATAAATTAAACTAAAAAAGTTTATTTTTATTTTTATAAAAATACAATCTAAAAATTAGCGGAAAATTTAATAAAAAAAGAAAAACCAAATTAAAGTAAAAAAAAGAAAATTCGCTGCTCCAGGACTCGAACCCGGATCTAGGATGAAAGAGTTTTTTTCGTTTCTTTAATAAACATCATATTCTTGCAGCAGAATATCCTGAAAATAAGAGGTTTAGCTTAATAATAATTTTACATTTTTATGAATTAACTAATAGCATACTCCACAACTACATACATATGTATGTATGTGCACATTATTGCATTTTTAATTTCCCCGTTAATTTCACTACACTAACACATTTACTTAGCTACAACACTAGTTCGGAGCGTGGCATCATATAAAGGAGCATTTATAGTAGACAAGTTTTATTCATGAAAAGCGCTCAGTCAGCGATAGCCAGTCATTAAGCAGCGAAATGAGATTGACGAAATTAATTTGGCTTATAATTGAAACCTGACCAGGAAAAAAGTGGAATGATGATTAAATTGGAAAAAATGCGTTAGCTTTTAATACTTGAAGTTATAAAAAAACATATCGTAAAATTTACAAATGTACATAAGTAAATATATAAATACTTTTCATGCCAGTTAAAATGAGCCACACAAAGCAATTAGGTGCGCCATACATTGGCTTCTGTGCACATTCCCGTTTCTGAAATTTAATCTCAGATATATTCGTACATTCATATATGTACTTATTGACATTATACATATGTTTGTATGTATATGAAACCACAATTTTTAGTAGTACTTTGAGCACGTACCAAAACCATCTTATTTTATGTTCAAACAAATCACAAACCTCTTAGATGACCATAAATTTGATGGAATAAAAAATGGAACTGAAACTCTTTCAGTTTTTACACACTTAAGATGTACATGCAAAAGTAATAAAAATGGCAACAGCTTAGGTGAAGCAGTCGTAGGGCTCGTGTGCGGATTTGGAAAGTTGTAGCGTAAGCAGAAAAGGCATCGCATAAAATAGTGCGGTCTTAAAAAATCATACATTTGCACAGGCATATGGGGCGTTCCATAGCAAAATGGACGTTGTTCACACTTCGTGTGTTTGATTTGTTTGAAATTTTTGGGGTTGATGGATAAACATAAATAATAAATAAATATGAAATTTTACCTTGATTATTACATTTTTAAAAACTGTACAGCACAAAAACAAATCGATCTAATAGTTTTCCAAATATCTCGAGAACAGGTTGAAGAAAAAGTTAGAAAACAAATGAGGAAAATATATATTTAAAAATTTTTTTCTTGAACATCTTTTCACATACAAATTTTTGCTAAACAAATTAGTTTTTGAAAATATATCATTTCAATATTTAAGTATAGTAGCGTGCACCCCGAGTTTGAGTTATGAATTTTTTTTATACCGAAGTTGAGTAAAACAAGTATACTAGAAATTTAAAATTTTTTAAATTTTTTCAGAATTATTTTGAGTATGCAGTTTTGTAGCTCGTTAAAAAAATCTAAAAAAAAAAACATTTTAAATTTGTAAATTCATAATGTATTCATTTTACTCCACTTCGGTGCAAAAAAAAATTCATAACTCAAATTATTGTAGAGGGCACCCCATAATACTATACTTAAATATTGCGCCATACTCAGAGCTACCATTGTGATTATTTCGACTTTTTTTTTGAGATAGCATATCTTCAAAAATAATTTTTTTTTGTCAAAAAATTTGTAGATATGTGAAAATATTTTTCAAGAAAAAAAATTTAAAATGTATTTTTTTAAAATGTATTAATCAAGCTCAAATTTCTTATTTGTGTTTATCCATCAACCCTTAAAATTTGACACAAATCAAACACATGAAGTGTGAACCCCGTCCAATTTGGTATGGAACGCCCCATATGCATATTTACACATACATACATACATTTGTACGCATGTACATGTAAGTAGATGAATATTTTAAAAGTCAAAAGCTCCAAAAGCTACATATACATACATACATAGTTTTTGGGCATATGTAGCTCAGTGTGCGGTATGAATGGGAATTATTGCAAAAGGTTTTCCTTATAGACTACCACTATTTTGTTTCGTAATTTTATTGTTATAGTGCAATTTCATGATTCATGAGTACTCATAAAAGTTGTTGAACACATTTTATGAATCAAATTTAGCAAACAATGTAGGTAATTATGATTTATTTTCCAACTCAGGTGAAGAAGAGGGGCAACATATAACAAAAAAAAAAGATTTGATTTTATTTGAGAAAATGTGGATCATTATTTAATGTTGAGAAGGTGGCGCTATTGCCAACAGATGCTACATTGAACTCGGTTTGGCAATTGAGCAACAGAGCCGTTTCTCAATAAACAAGAATCACGTTGTACAAATATCTTGTCTCTTTCTCCGCTAAAAAAAAAAGAATTAAAAGATTTGATTCTGGCTAATTGGAGTTCTGAAAGTTTGACATCACATATGTTAAATGACAATAAGGTCTGGGACGTAGTGAAATCTGCAAGTAAAGAAATAATGACTGAGCTTAGATTAAGGGGGACAACGCCGCCGGATAGAGAGAGGCTATAACACAAGGGAATAGTGATTTTGTTGCGCCATGTTAAAGCTTGTTTTGATAGAGTTTTTTCTGCTGATTACGAATCCGTCAATATAAAGTCTCCATCAGCGCCTGACTTTGAGAAAAACGAGGTCAAAGTGTCAAAGTGTAAACAAATCGTGTTATTTGCAAAATTTTAGAATGTCTAGCAAAAAAAAAAAAACGAAAGGTGATAGAACCTTTTACTTCTAACTTTAATTTAAGCCTAATATCGCCTTTTGTTTCTTTGCTAGAGCTTCTAAAATATTACAAAAAACGCGATTTTTTGACACTTTGACCTAGTTTTTCTCAAAATCTTGGGCTGATGGAAATTTTATACTCACGGATTCGTAATCAGCACAGAAAAGTCAATCAAAATCATCAGATTTAACAATTGTCGCAACAAAATTTTTTCCCATTTTTGCTTCCTTGTGTAATCAGTGAAATAAATGAAGTAATTGAAATTAATTGTGTTTCACTCT
The DNA here is from genome assembly GCF_001687245.7 of Rhagoletis zephyria. Taxonomy (NCBI): domain Eukaryota; kingdom Metazoa; phylum Arthropoda; class Insecta; order Diptera; family Tephritidae; genus Rhagoletis; species Rhagoletis zephyria. Next base: position 4,797 of record NW_016171571.1, read on the forward strand.
TGTTTTTTACTCCACAGGAAATCTTTCCACGAAGCATAGTCGACAAAACGCTCCTCAACCCTTTATCACAAATGTTGATGGGGAATATGGAAATAGCGTTATGGAGTGAGGCATTCTGTATGCCACGGCCTCTCTCGGATAAAATACGAAAGCAGTCCCCGGGTGGCTTCATCGGAGTCTCATACGGGCTAATTTCACTGTACCAGCAATATTTTGCGTATTCACATAGCAAAATTTTCAAAGTGCTTAACAGGATACTAAATGCCCCTAAATATCTACTTTTAGTTTATATTTCCATGTTTTCAATTTTATTAAAGCCGGTTCTTTTGCAAAAAATGACGATGAAAATCGAATTGTCCAATGAAACTGTGTAATAACTTTTAGTAGGAAATAGAAGCAGGATATAATGTTACTCATACGCCGAATCGTAAATGGCCGTACTCGAGCATAATCATACAGGGCGTATGAGTAACATTTTCCATATTAAAAAATTGAATTTTTGTTTATTGGTAATGCAAACTCGGGAAAATGTCCTGATCTAGAAAAACGCAATACAGATCCGTATTCTACGACTCAAAATTATGTCTACGTGTCTTGTGGCATTATTCAGCGTAAGTTAAACAATCGTAATACGCTGTACGTGAAATACAAGATAATGAAATCCTCCGATAAAAATATATACATCACTTTTCGATAAGCCTGATATAATAAAATAATTTTTAAGAGTCGGCAAGGTATTCCGAAAGTGCCCTAAACTTACACTCTTTCGTATAGATCAATGCTTCGAGAAGAAAAAAAAAATTGACTAACAAAGAAAGTTGCAACTATTTTAATCTTTTTCCAATTACAATTTTTAAGTTTTATTTTTTTTCCACATTTCACCCTTTGATTTAAAAGAAAAAAATCAGAACAGTTTTTGACACTTTCGATACAACAAGCGACAACAAAATATACGCAAATCTTGTTTTTGCTCTAATGTTGTTACCTGTTTGATATGCCTTGGCTAGCTCTAATTTACAAAATAATTCAGATTTCGAAGAAGTGCTGCTACTGTAATCGCTGCTGATACGCGCAGCTTTCATGCAGATGTTCGTTTTGCATCTTGAACATAAACAGATTTCGATCTGTTTTTTCGCTGCATGTGTTCATTATACGTCTTTGCATACATGGATTCCCATAATTTTATGGGGATCGTTGCCTCTGGCCCCCAGTTGGATTAGCGGATGTTAGCTTGTCAAGCCAGCAGTATTTAGAAATAACGACAAAGGCCAACAAAATGTTGAAAACGGGAGTTTCCGATCACATAGTGTGTACATATTTATATAATAAAATATATATTTATATACATATGTTTGTATACATGAGTTTGACCAGTAATTTTGAGTTTGCTGCAATGCAAATTTATAATGTGAATACTATACATGTACAGTGCTGCTCGTGCACGCAGATGTATGCAAACTATTGCGTTATTGCAGTTTTTCCTTGTATGTTGTTATGGAATATAAAATGCATTGTATTTACTGCGACCACTGCTGCGCAAGTGTTGGTGCAATAAAAATAAATAAATGTAATCACTATTCAAATTTGCTCGCATGTTTTAGCCGCTGCACTGAGTCGAAAAAGCAATGCGGCTGTTAAAAAAAGGGAGTTCCATGAATGTAACACGCAAACAAGCCTTTATTTTATGCAATTTCGAAATTGATTTACATATTAAATTACTAGCTTTGTTTACTTTTACGTTTTATTGGCATGAAATCTTTTAATACTACAATGTTGGTAGTTATACAAAACTATGCGTTTGGGGGAGCGATGAATTTCGATACATAGCATAGAGTAATATGTACTAAAATATACATTAAGTTACTTTATCTCGATGATCTAAATGAAGGCATTTTTTCAGAAGTTGATTTTAAGGACTAATCATTGACAAAAAAATTTTTTTGGAGTGAAAATTCTTTAACGGTGGTTGGGAATTGGGAAACATAACATGAAACTTTGGCATTATTTATAATGTGCAATTTCAAGAAATTATAACTTTGTTGTTTTTTGATTGAATTTCAAATTTCTTTCAAACAAGAAAAACGGACGGTTGGTGCGCTAGTCTTTTAAATAAAAAAACGTAAATTTTTCGAAAATTTTTATTTTTTTCGCGCTCTAATTTGCTCGTGAGACAATAAAAAAATAGATTATTTGGTCATTATAAAAAAGCACATAAAGTAAGTTTTCCAAAGGTCATAAGTAAATTAAAGTGGAATAAAAAATGGCTTAGAAATGCTTTAGTTAGTGATAATAAGTATATCTGTGTTTTCCTTTTTTCCTAGAAATGTTTTAGTTTTTTATTAATAATTTTAGTACGAATTTCGATTATGTACGTACATACATATACACACATAAACTAATTACGGTCCGTTAACAGTATATGACTCTGCTATTATATTTGTTATTTTTTTTTTGTTTTTACTTGATCTTACAAAACTGTTCCTAGCGCCGTCGGAGTGTTCTCTTTGTGACTTGTTAAAATAGTTAGTTTGACAGTATTTACTATACACATTTTGCATTAATAAACGTTATTGGCCGAATCCGACAGTCCGACAATCGATGGGGTCGTCAAGCATATCGTTTAAAAGCCTATAGCTTTAGAATTGTTTTTCCTTGTCACTTTGAATGCATTCTCCATTTTCGTGAGAATTTTTTTGAGCCTAAATGCTTCAAAGATAGTTTCTATTGCTCCACGAAAGTAGTTCTTTCTCGCATATCGGACTTCCTTCTCATATATCCCGAGACGATATTTACATTCATTCCAGCGTTCATTTGCCTCGGCTGTTTTCACAAGCTTGAAAAGCTCTTTCATTTCATTCCTAAGGATTTTTAATTCAATATGCCCCATCGTGGCCTTTTTTAAATTAAGATTTAATGAAGGTGCACGCTTTTCTAAACGTTGATAATATGATATTTGTTAAGTGGGTATTGCGCACCCTAAATCGTCATTGATTTACCTAAGCGACACTAGTTTTTCGTGAACGTGAGCCTCGAATTAATGCCAGCTTGTGTTTATAGACATTCCTCTAAGTAAGTAACTGAATAAAGACTCGCCTTTATCACTGATTTCGCCTCTGTACCTTATGGTATCTAATGGTGTGCACATGAGCATTCTCGTCTGCGTCTACGACGATCAGCCTTTACCAAACGAAGAAGTATGGAATTGTGGCTTTAAGCAAACAAAGTTAATGAGAAACTGAACTGGTATGATACTGTATTCAGTGGCACATTGCAAACCATATTACTATAATAAAAACATCATTCGGAATTTCCGCACAAACAATTTATACAAAGTTAGTTCCAAAATTATACTTCGAAAAGATACGAGTATCACGGTATCATAAAATTTATCAAAATATTGCTGCTGGCAATACAAGAGAGTCGTATGAGCGAATTAGTTGCAAGAGTTATGACTACAATGGTACCGATTTAATATTCGACAGCGCAACTGAAAGAGTAAAATATCAGTTTTCAGAAGAAATTGAAAAGTGGGTTGAAAATGAAATAGAAAAGTAAATATAAAATGATTTTTTTTGCAGCGGGCATTCTTCAAAATATTTAGCAGTATGTTTATTAAAATTTATATAATACCAAACATTTAGCTCGATTTAAAATAGAGTACTATCTGAACTTAAATTTTATAATTAAGGAATTTTACTTTACTTATTGTTGCGTTTCTGATATAGAAATCGTTTTTAGAAATATTGTTATTTCAAGTGCAGGACTGTTACGACTGGCTGACACTTTCGTCAATAAGCGATTGACAGTTAATCTATTTTGGACTAAATAAGTAGACAATTGAGAAATGCAAAAACTGGCTTAAATGTAAATCCACTCATTCAAATTAAGAAAAGAGTAGCAGAAATCATGAAAATTAATCATAAATAATCTAAAAATACTCCTCCCTAACTTGATTCACAAAGTTTGAAAAGTTTACGTTTAGACAAAATAGACACAATGCTGGTTGGAGCAAATGTCACATTTTATGACGCTTGAGTAACTTTTACTTAAATAGCAATTTTTCTTCAGCTTCTTTGGTAGTAAATAGACAATTTTCAAACAAATTTGTAAAGTTAAGGAACAAGAAACAAAATTTGTCGGATGAAAAAAAAAGAAAATCTGCAAATATTTTTCTTATTGAAACATTATTCATGTTGACAGATGAGTCTAGAAATTTGAAAGTAATTTAACTTACATAATATTTGCTGTTGAGAAATAGCTGAGGCATGGAGGTGAAAGAAAAATGAAACCAACTGCAAAAACTTAGTGCGATATGCAGGCGCTTGCGGCTTGTTGTATTAAATTTGAAATGAATTCGGAGTACAATCAACGTGGATATTTGCTAAGCAAAAAAAAAGCATATAAAGTAAAGAAGGATTTTTAATGTTCCCACTCCCTAGGATTGTTCTATTTCGAAAAAATATAAACCCAGAAATAAAAAAAAATATATTTAGAGGTCGCTTAAAGTACTAAAAATTTTTTCCATGTATTTTATATGGGAAAAAACAACGGTATAGAATTCTTGAAAATCAATATTTTTCGGTCGGAAAACTCTAGTTCTCTTTAGGAGACTTCTAATAACAAAACCCTATTGTTTATTTAGTATTTTTCAACAATAAAGATTTTTTATTTATCCCACCCTTGCATTTTCTGGGTTTTGGCGGACCTTTAAAATATAGTTGCTATGAAAATATGGTTAAATAAATAACTGGGTATTATTATTGGGTATCCCCTAAAGAGAAACAAAGTTTTCCGGTGAAGAATATTGATTTTAAAGATGCGACAGGATTGATGAATTCTTCATTTCGTGAATTCAAAAATGGTCCCGTTTATGCATAGTTCGCGAATTCATGAAATAAAGTGCTTTGAAAAGTAGGGTTGTGACTTTCTTGCCTTCCTTTTGAATTTGCAAAAGCCGTTGATACCAGGCAACGAACCATATTATATTTAAATTGGTTTTAATACATTTTCAGATTATTCTATTTCACTTTTCCGGTGTTTTAAATCCTGGTTATGCCACTCATGCTTTTTAATCTAAAAACAATGTTACCCTGGTAAACAGCTGTTTGTGAAACGTGGCGTTGCCGGACTTGCACTTCACGATTTCATGAAATGATGCCGAATTCATGGTCAATTTTCGTGTATAATTGAATTCATGAAAAGGTGTTTATGCAGCCAATTTTAACCCAAATTTAAGAAATTTTAAATAATTTTTATTTAAAATATAGCTCATTCCATAACAAAAGCCATTTAAATATATCAATGTTGCTATCATTCTACATACATCAACATTTTCTAATTTTTTTATCAGTATGCAATTTTGTAGCTCGTTCAATTTTAGTGTAACAAAGTGCAAGTTTCAAGAAGCCAAAAATTACCGTAGATTTTTTAGATTTTTTTTCGAGGCTGTAACGCATTTTCTCCATATAAAAGTAGATTTTGTTTATGGATTTCAGTTTATTACCATTTGTCGGAGGTTATGATTGTCATGACCGTTTCCGTTCTTTACGCTCTCTAGCAGGGTTGGCTAATTCTCGTATCCTTAGTTACTTAGTGCATGGATATAACAGAACAATAGAATTGGCGACCTGAACGATTTTTGATATCGATTACAAATGCGATAAATATCGACAACAAAATCGAAACAATTATCGCTAACAAAATAGTTCAAAATATCGATAACAAATCGATAACAAAATCGATAAAAATATCGATTACTATATCGATAGGTAGCCGATAAAATTATCGATTATTTTATCGATAAGTCTCGAGAATCCCGTAAATCTCGAAAATCCCAAAATAGTTCCCAGATTAAGTCTATGTGTCTCTCTCTATATCCTTTCCTCTTTAATTACCTTCATTTTAATCTTTCTTCCCCTATCTTCGTCTTTTCTTTTATCGGTATCCTCATCCTCATTCTTGTTTTTACTTTTATGTTTATAATTTTTTTCATCTACATATACCCCTTCACCTCTGCCCTTATACTTATTGTATATAAGTAAAGTGTTTAAATTTACCTTGGTCTTCATTTTTGCCTTTATCTTTACGCACATTTGTTTTTGTTTTTTATTTTAAACTTTGCCTTTATCCTTTTCTTTGTCCATGTACGTACTCACCTTTACTTTCATTCTTGTATTGGTCTTTTTCTAAGTGTTATTCTTTAGCCTCTATATTTGCAAATTTTTGTTAAATTAATACCATATGCATACACAAAAGAAGCACTTCTTTCAGCCCCAACCATTTCCGTTGCACCATTTCCGTTGCACCTTTTCCGTGGCATCATTTCCGTTGCACCATTTCCGTGTGCAATTTCCGTTGAATTTGCCAATTTACTCCCAACCAACTAACCGCCGCTAAAGAAGTTTCACTTCAAAAAAAAGCTACATCTCAATGTCGCACAACTGGACAGCTGAATATTAAATAAAAAGAGAATTGGTTGAGATCTTCAATATCAAAGCAAGAGTCTTGGTCACACAAGTATGGTGCGCTTGAAGAAGGATTAACCTAAAACTGTTTCAACGTGCAATTTTTGTTCAAAATTTCTATTCTGTCATCCCAATCAAATGATGTCAGCATAAAATGGAAATCTTGTTTTATTATCTTAATTTCTTCTTCTACTCAGTTCATTGAATATAACAATAATAAAAAAATGCCACATCTCCTTCAAAGACCAACCAAATGAAAATTTTCGCAGCGTACCTGTATTGGCCTGATATGGAAAATTTTAAATAATACTCGTAAAAAAGCAGTCAGGGAAGAAATATTACATTCATCAATGCCTAATACTCGACATATTAAAATTCATACACATAAACACACGCAAAAGATAAGAAATACTTTTGTAATCAAGCACTTTTGTAAATGTGTATGTACTAGATATGTATGTATATTAGAGTGGTCGAAAAAAATTAAAATTTTCCATTTATTTTATGTGGGGAATAACTACTTTTCGTAGAAATAGTGTAGAATTCTTGAAAATCAGTAGTTTCTGAAAATCAGGAGATTCTTAATAATAATACCCAACCATTTTTTCATATAATGATAACTGCATTTTACAGGTCCGCCAAAACCCCCAGAAAATGCAATGGGGGACCAATAAAAAATCTTTAGTATTAAAAAATGGTTAAATAAACAATTGAATATTAATAATGGAAGTCTCTTGAAGAGAACCACAGTTTTTCAATCGAAAAATATTGATTTTCAAGAATTTTATACCATTTCTACGAAAAGTGGTTTTTTTTTGCCATATAAAATACATGGACAACTTTGAGCGCTTCGAGCACTTCCTAAATATTTTTTGATTTCAAAATAAAAAATAGGGTTATATTTTTTCGGTATAGAACAATCCTATGGGGAGGCGGCATTAAAATTCCGACTTCACTGTTTTTGGACCACTCTAATGTACATATGTGAATGCTATGAAATGCTGTGAAATGATATGAAAAATTTTCAGGATTTGGAAGGCTTCTCTTTCTGTAGGTTTTGGCCGTAAGTACTCGATCAAACTTGTGGCTACTCTTTTGTTAAATTTCGGTCGGAAAGTACTTGAATTGCTTCTTTTTTTCTTCTCATGACATAGCATTGCCGTGGTGGCAGAAACCGATACGTTCTTATTAAACTCATATTTTTTTTTTAAATAAATATGTATATACAAACACGTATAAACATGTTCAGACTCTTTGAATTTATATAATCATTTCTACGGAATGTTATAATGAGTTCGATACGAGTAAGTATCGAGTACTTCTCCGCGATACATTTGTAGCATCGATAATTTTCTCCGAAATTTTTAAAGAGTACCGAAATCGAGTATATGGCTGTATCGCCACAACACTACATACATATGTGACATACTGTAAAGTGCTTAAGCTGAAAGTTCCTTTGTACGGGAAAACATGCTGCGCTATTTTTCAAGCAGCTACTTAAAGACAAAAAAGCTTAAGATGAGCTATGTTAAGATGTTACGTGTTGTACTTTTCATTTCATGCTGTAAATATTTGAAAAGGTATAAGGTAGGAACTTGTACGTAGTATGCATGAATGTAATATGCGCGTTTATAAACTTTCTAGAACCATATATGTATGTATACTGTGGCATGCGTGCTGTGCGCGCGTGTTTGCATGGCATAAAGCACTTCAATGTCGATAATGTTTTACATGTCACATCATGGCATACAACTTTGACAAATACTTGAAGTTCGTTAAAAGTGTTGGTTAGAGTTGTAAGAAACAATACTAGTATGGTGCATAGCTTAAGTAAACGTCTGTATCTTATTATTTGCTATGTTTAGTGAAGGACACTGTACATTTATACACTGGTACGTCTTTTTCATTTCGATTGGCGCTGTAATCTGCTAAACGATTTTGGTCGACTCCAGTAAAGCATGCAAGTCGTTTCCACGTTTTTCTTCACCACTTCTTTCCATGGCCAGGGACGCCTACGTCTTTCTTTGATACCCTCAGCGGGACACGCTTTATAAAGTTTTATATCTGGAGTGTTTGAAGCCATTCGTAAGGCATGCTCGAGCTAGCCGAGCTGCTGTATTTTGAATTAAAATAATATTTAAATACAAAATACAAATACGTTAAAAAAAGTCTATTAAAGACAAACTCATTTTACAAAAAGTATTTAAATACAAAATACAAAAAGCTCTTCTCAGAATTTCAGCGGCCGACGATAAAGCGGTCGACGGTTAACCGCTGTAAAATTTAAAACTCACAAAGGCATATCGTCACTACGCACGAATAAAGGCGAGATAGCGTTTTGACGGCGAAAAAAGGCGCGTAAAAAAGTTTTACGAAAAAAGATGCTTATGAAAACTTCGGCGAAGTTNCAGGTTGTTCTTAAAAGAGATCGCCTTGGCCTGGAAACCTACTCTTAGTCGCCTAACTTCGTGATCTTATTTTCAGCTCCCTATATCGATCCCACACGGCTTGCGTCCTCATCGTACCAGTTTTTCTTCTCGGCTCGCTGAAATCCGACTATTTACTTCATTGGCGGCGGTACATAGGGTACGGGGAATTTGGTTTCACGGCTCGCATACATTTGTCGGCTTTTTGAAGAGTACCCTATGAGAGCAGTTTAGTGGCGAATAATTAAGTCGTTTGTTCTGATGTTACCCACATGTATTTGCTCACCTTGTCTGCAACAAAATAGTGGTGAGAGTCGACGCGCCGAGGACACCAAACATCCTTCCTTTAATAACGTAAAGCCCTGGTAAACGCGTTCTTTATCGATCATAGAAATGGTCTTTATTCGCAAAGTCCTTCTTTTTCGTCAGGGCGTGGGCGAAAATAAACGAGATGTTGAATAATCTCCCTTGGATGCGCATTGTGGCGAGAAAATCGTCATCGAGGGATGAGAGAAGGTAATCGCCCCTTTACACGACAGCCGCAGCTCCTATGGATTTTTT
>NW_016171572.1:0-1268 GCF_001687245.7 Rhagoletis zephyria
AGCAGGCACGGAAGGTTGTGTGTGGGTACAAAAATTGGCTTCCGAGAAAGGTGAAATCCATAAGTCCTATGCAAACACACTATAAATTACTAAAAATCTGACAGGTCCTTTACGCCTTATAACATCAAATTGAAAATGTCATATGGAAGCGAGTAATCTTGTCGAACAGCGCGGCGACATGCCTGCCAAGCTGAAAGCTATGCTCAAAAGGGCACTCTATACAGCCGTAAGAGTTTAGTAGGGATGTCAGATTTCGCGGCTTTGAAATCGTCACAGAGTATGTCGATTTGCTTTTCAAAGGTATTTTCAGGATTTGTTGAAGCACTGAAAATCTGGTCATTGCAACGGTGGATTTTCCTAATCTTCAGCCAAACGGATAAAGCCCAACCTGTATCGTCTATAGCTCGTTATATGCAATAAATCTTCGCCGCCGGACTGGAACAGATTAGCCGGTATGCCTTTGGCTCAAGGCGCTTGGTTGATTTTAACCAGAATAAGTACAGTTATCTTCTCTTTTCGTGTTGCATGCGAACATAAGGGTGGATCGCGACTTAAAGCTTGTGTAATTACCCTCCCTAGTTTCAAGGCTCAGTTTGATAGTTTTTTTTTCAATACAAAACGTCGTGGTCTACGCGGAGGTTTATTCTTCATAAATTGCACCGCCAGAGTTATCATTCAAAAGCTTTGAGATTTTTCTCTTCATATCCCAAGTTCCCTTCGGACGGTCGATAACAGATCGCCTTGTCGTCCTTGCAGGAACCAGAACCGTTTTTTTTTTTTAATCTCATACAGAACTAGGAAAAATGCAAAAAATACCAAGAAATTTTCAATTCGAATTCTTAGAATTTTTGAGTATACAGTTTTGTACCCTTGTACCCCATTAAATTTTAGTGTAATATATTACCGTTGATTTTTGAGATTTTTTTTTGCAAAATTTGTTTTAAGCAGCCGAATTGAAAATTTTAAAAATTTAATGAAAATTTCTTAGTATTTCTTGCGTTGTACCGAGTTCTGTATGAAATTAAAACATTTGATTCTTATAGTTTTTGCTTTTGAATGAATTCGATTTTTATGAAAAAAAAAAATAAGAATAATTTACAGACATTTTAAAACATACTTGAGAAAACGGCCCTTAGTATGGAAAATATAAAAAAAACCAAATCTTCAAAACGTAAGGGTATGCATATTTTTGACGCTGACTGTATGTATGTACATGGGCGATGATAAGTCGCTTGTTTAAGGAGGTTGGCTTGGAGTCGCTTGTTTAA
>NW_016171572.1:1882-14247 GCF_001687245.7 Rhagoletis zephyria
TGCATATGCAACCAAAGTCAGACGCGTGATTTTGAAGGTGTTTTTATTTAATGAATTGTGATGAATTGGTTAATATTAAAGTCGTAAAGCAAGTTATAACAAATCAAGTAAAGTGTAAAGTGAAGGGGAATACAAAAATATATTGGTGAAGTGGCTAATTTAAGCAGAATAGGAGTGATAAATGTACGCTAATTTGCGAATTTTACAAAAAAGGGCATATTTCAAACCCAATTTGTAAATAAATTAGTAACCAAAATTTACAAAAGTGAGTGTTAAAAGATTGCGTGGACCCTTGACTACAAGTGTGTGAAATTTTTTTTTGGATCGGGCCACCCATTTGGACGGAATAGCCCGAAATAGTTGTGAGCGGTACTAAACCCCACCCGTTAATTCTTTGACTGTTTATTATTACTAAATTTGTGCATTATTCAAATGCAAAATTAATGAATCGTTTTGTTTGGTTCTAAAAAAGATAAAACATTTGTAAGAATGTCCTAGAGGACGGTTGGTACAGATATGTACCACTTAACATCCCGGATGGTACAATGGTTTACCACCACCCTCCGAATCAGCCCCTTAGGCCACGCCCACTTTGACACCGAAGAACATGTATTTGTAGGGCAAATAACATATTGGACCCATAAATTGAAAGCTACCATTGATAGTAGAGTTCCGGGTCGAAAGGGTTAAGGAGGAGGTACGTTTCTTCGTAAATTTCGACCATATTTGAAAAAAAGTAGATTTTTGGTAGACTTCAGCTTCAGTATAAATTTTAAGCCTACGGATATCGTGTTCTATGATTGCATTAAAAGCTTTAATTGCTACACAATTGATTGAGATCGAAAAATATACATAAGTTTAGTGTTGCAACGAGCTCACTTCCTCTCGAGCTTCCTCTAACAACAAGGCTTTCTATTTCCTGACACGCCAACCATTTATAACATGGCGCTACAACATCACTGCCTGCTGGCGTCTCATTGCGATACTCATCGCGCACATTGCAATGTGGCGGTGGAGCCTCTTCCCCTTGTCACTGCTGTTGTCATGATTGACCCCATTGTGTACTATTTACTGTTTAGCAAATTGCTCTTCGTTGTTAACATAGAATACTACAAATTTCGTGTTGAGTGCTGTTTTCACACCACCTTCCTCTGCCGCTTGTCGCGTGCTGGATTCTTGCCATGGTTTGCCTCAACAAATGTTGGCCCAACCTAACCGGCGCAGCGCGGCACGGCGCACGGTTCTATGCCGGTATTTGGTGTGGCTGCCTCATTCAAGCGCGACCGCTTGACTTTCAACACAATTACCCAAAAAAAAAAAAAAACAAGAACCAACACAATATATCACACACATTATTGGCCCGCAAATGGACGGTTGAGAAGGTGATAATGAGTGAAGGCAATGGCATAGGTGAGTAAATAACAAAACACGCTCCTCACTCTCGCCTAGCTTGGTGGCGTTGGCTTGTGGGAGCCCTTTGGCTTTGCCGGAGACCTTTGTGTGCTTGTGTTCTTGCAAGTGGCTATTTATACTGGCTTGCTATCTTGTGTTGTTGTTTTTGTAATTCCCATGAAGTATTCGTTGCTTGCTGCCAACTGGAATTTTTGTGTCACTGCAATTGGCACTGAAAAGTTGATTGTGTTTTAATTTTCTACTTGTGTAATCACCCGCAGCGGCAAATGCAAATTGTTATGTATGCATGAGTATGTGGCCACAGCGGTGTTACGTCTGCGCTAGGGGAACGTGATGCGCCTGTCAACTGCGTGCGCGCGCTTAATTTTTGTGCGAAGCTCAGCCAAGCTAGGCTCTTAAGCAAGTCACTGTATAAGCTGCGAATTGCAAACGACGTATGTACATATGTAGTTGAAACTAGTTGGCGGCCAGTGCATGCCCGCTTCCCCGCCTACACTAGCGAGCAAGTACCCTTGTTTTTCTTGCCTGAGCAAAGCGCTTAATGACGCTTGTGGGATTTGCGCTTTGCAGTGTAGCATTTTAATTTCGCTCCATTTTACCAATTGGTCATTTGTTATTTCAACTTTCAATTTCGTTTTGAAGTTGTTTATAAATACTAGACTTCGTTTTCATTTTATCTAGTTTTTCCACTTGTACTACTTTTTAACCGTATTCTTTCGCAATCGCACACATACTATGTACTTATACATACATACATATCTACATACAGCGGTGGAACAAATATAAGAAACTTTTTATTTTGACCAGTTTTGGCTATATATCATTTGTTTATTCGATGCTTGATATTTTTTTTATAAAAGTCTATATAAATCCACATACATTTGTACAAAAATTATAAAAATTCCAACAATTTCAAACTTTTTAATCAGATTTTAATTTTAGTAGTAAGTGCCAATTTCAAAACGCCAAAAAAAAAAAAAATTGTCAAAAATCAAGGCTATTTTCTAGCGTCTTGAGATTTACACTTTTACCTACTTAAATTTAATGAGCTATAAAACTGCATAAATAATTTTTTTTTCTAAAAGTTCTGATTAAAAAAATTGAAATTTTTGGGGGATTTTGGTAAAATTTGTTTAAAAATGTTTGTATATGTTGCGTGTTATAAACGTGCTAGAATTTTATAAAAAAAATTGAAACATCGAATAAACAAAAAAAATATATATAGCCAAACCTGGTCAAAACAAATAGTTTCTATTATTTCTTGCACCACTGTATATCTGAACCTGTTTAAATATTTTGAATATTTTGTTCGTGGTTTGTTGCTAAGAGTACGTAACAATTATTGTCTAGTGAAAAAAAAACTATCCTCGTTGGCCAGCTGCATTGCCCCATTGCTTATAGTTATACATAGGTATGTATGTACATTCTAATAATAGACATATGATTATTCATGTTAGCGCTTCTCGATATATGTACCTGTTATCTACAGGCCTTTTGGTGTTTCAGTATTTGCATAAATTAAGATAGGTTGGGGTGGCATTCGGTGCAAATAACCAACTAACTTTGACTTGAAGGTCCATTGTGGTACCGCTGCAGAATACGGGAACCTAAGTGACTATTCTTCATAGAAACATTTTGAATCTCTTATAAAGCGTAGGACTGGCCTTATTCCAACGCCTCATAATTCCAAGTCCACTACTCTCCGTCCAACTCCTAAGCGTGACCATATTAGAGCGCCGAATATCCATAAGCGTATTAGGATATTTACCTTTAAAGGCCATTGGCAGGTCGTCAGCATAAGCAGTGCCGTTGCAGCCCCCTCTCTCTAGGGCCAGCAAAATGGAGTTTACTACCAGAATCCAGAGAAGAGGGGAGAGAACCCCCACCTGAGGGGTGCATCTACGGATCTGTCTGCTTATTGTGGTATTGCCAAGTTTAGCGGTTATCTTCTTGCTGACAAGTATTGGCTCAATCAGTGCCGCTACGTTATGGTCAACTCCAAACTCTTCCAAGGCACCCGTTATGGCGTTTGCATTAATGTTGTTGAAGGCGCCTTCTATGTCTACAGAGGCAACCAAAGCATACTCCTTGTCTGATAAGCTCTTTTCTACTAGCCCGACGAGCGAGCGCTAAGCGGTTTCCGTATTTTTGCCTTTCGCGCACTATAAAAAACCTGCCACTAAATATCCATCGATTTTTATTTTTTTTTAGTGAATCGACACCGAAGATGATCAACACGAGTATGTTGGCTAAAATTATTATACCAATTGAATTAATGAACCGGTTAAATTGTGCTTATGAAAAAAGAAATTTATACAATTAGCATGAAAAATTCATCTAGTTTGTTCTGAATTGTTTCTGAGAAGTGACTAACATCATATTAAAAAAAATGCGTTTCCGAAAAATTCAAAAATTCCAATTTGGAGCTTTTTCACTAATGGCGACGATATACGTATGTAAATATGTATTTACAAAATTCACCTTCGTGACATTAAAAAACCAACTTGACCTGTTTTCATTGCTTTGAAAAAGAGCTCTCCGACAATCACTTGTTATAGATATTAAATGCCAAATGGCTTTCTACCATTCACATTCGCCAAAGCGCAGGCGAAGAATACAAGTTGGAATTCGATTTGAAAACGCAGTTGAATCATTGCGTGTAGATGTTAAAGCACAAACAAAAAAGCACTGAAACAAAAAAGTAAAGCTCAGAGGAGGTAAACACCTTCATCATATTGTAAACAAATTAGCGATTTTTGTGTTCGCGCTTACACACATATGAAAGCTGATACCATAATAAATACCGCAAAAAAAAACAGGCGAAACTTGCTGCCGGAGTTGCAAAGTCAGAGGCAACTTAAGCCAGCCAACAGGCCCATTGTATATAAATGGAATAGCGGCAAATTCTTAACGAGTTGAAGAAAAAAAAAATTAAGAAATAGTGTAGAAATGCACACGGCAAAATATACCCACATAAACATATACATACTACAACGGACAGCGGAATTTATTAGTTGGATCATTTATGGGGAAAGTGATGTCACGTTGGTTGGCAAGCCCAGACCGGGACTGAGACGGAGACCGCGACTGAGACTGAGACGGAGACTGGCATACAAGTTGTTCTTTGTTCTCTCTTTTTATTGCACAAATCAGCAAAACTTGAAACGGTTATTGGGTACACAAATGAAGGTAAAACAGTAAAGGTAGAGCGTGGCACAAGGTAACGAGAAACACTTGGGAGGTGATTGCATTGCAAGACAAGCAAAACTGACACAAACACAACCACGACGCTGTGGAAGAAGTTGATAAGTCATTGCGACGTGCGCGCGAGTCATGCGCAAGCATAAATAACTGAGAACTACCGCAATTAAGAAAATAACAGCTTCGCGTTTTTTTTCTTATAACTTTATTTCTATAAATGCGATTTTATAAACATTTCCTTAAACTTTTATTATATGATTTTATTAGTTTATACATATGAAAACTTAATGCGTATGTAACATTTACCTACCATACATACATACATATGTATAGTTATAGAAATGATTTAATTTTTCTTAGTCTTTCTGTGTTGATAACAATGAATAATGTGCTTTGGCGAATGCGGTTTCACTTGCGCTCGTGCGACATTTATCACTTGCAATTAAGCAGATGTCAGCGTCATTTTTACAATCTGTTTAAATGTACCCACATACATACATACATACATACATATGAGCCGTTTATTTTGAAAGTCGCATAAGTCACTTCATATCTGGTGTGCTTAAATGACCGGTTACAGGTATCCGAGTATATCTCTGTAAATCGTTCTATCGATATAAACTAATAACAAAACCTTTTCCCTTTGGTTAGTGCAGTGACGCGTTCAGATCCAAGTAACCGAACATTTAAGCACGCGAAGTATAAAGTGACTTATGCCACTTTCAAATTAAACGGTTCATATGTATGTACATAGTTGTACTTAGTTGTGTGAACAGCAGGAAGTAGTATTAGCATCACAACTAAAATACTCATACAGTAGTAAACGTTTTGTACGAGCAAAGTGCACGTAAACAACTCAAAACACAAGTTTTTCCACAACAAATGTTTCCATGCGTTCTGTAAGTTGTTGCACAGTGCAATAAAATTGCATTGGTAGTAAAAAAAATAATAAAAAAGAAATTAAAAGAAATTTTCTTCTATCAACACTTCTTAGCACTATTTAGTTTAGTTTCTTTTTCAAAGAGTTAATATACAAATACTTACATTCATCAATAAAATAATGGCTGAATTTCTTTATTCATTCTGAACGTTTGGAATAAACTTTTTTGTTTACTTATTCTTTAGAACGTTCCTGATGATATGTTAACGTATATTTCAAACGCATTCTGTTTATTCCGGCTGTAAAATGGGATTATCCGGAATGTATAAAGAAACGCAGCCAATATAAAATAAAACTCCGAAATATACAGTTACTCCCAAAGTTGAGCGTACGGCTCTTTTTTGTTGATAATCGCAATGTTTTAAACGCCAAAAAATTTTTTTTTATTTTGTATTAAAATATGGCTTATATTTTAGCAAACTCCATTTAAATGCAAGAATGATACTCTGCACAAAAATTAAGAAAAATCTGCAAAGCTTCAGCAAAATCGCGAACTTTTTAATACGATTTTCTAAAAAGTATTCAGGAACGCAGTTTTATAGCCCATTAAATTTTAGTGTAATAATGTGCAAATTTCGAATCTAAAAATCGCGTTGACATTTGACATTTTTTTTTTACTAACTGTCCTACGCATTTTTTCCATATAAAAAATTTTCAGAAAAAATTCACATTCGAATTCCATTAGAGATCAATATTTTAATTCGATTAGAGAACTAATATTTTCTCGAGTCGAGAACTATGTCCCATTTTTGTTGAGATCGCTATGATTCTCGATAGTTTTCCGAGTCGTTCTCTAACGTTCGAGATTGGAGAATGTGGCTAGTTCTCCAACCATTCTCTAATCGATAACTAACCTCAATGTTTGCTGGGTATCTCTCATATGCTCTTGCGCTCTCACGACCAAAGATAACGGAAAGATTTTTTCTATTCACTTTTCGTCGTAATATTCACTAATTATCAGTTTCATTATGTTATAGACACCGGATGTTCAAAAAGTTTACGACCCCCAGCTCCCTATATCTCAGAAAGTACTCACTGACTTGGCTTTAAAATGATTTTCAAGGTCATAGTCATGGTCATAGTCAAGGGCATAATTTTACGTAAAAGTGTTTAACTTTAAAATTACCATCGTGACGTAAAATTTCCGTTTGCAAATTTTGACTTGACTTCGAAATGACCTTAAAGGTCAATGTCGAATCCAAGGTCCCCAAGGCCCAATGATTAGCGAAATAAATAAATAATAATTTAAGCAGTTGTGACAGTGATGAATACGATACGAGTGAAAATTAGAGGGCTAGTATTCAAAAGTATCATTTTTGACCCTATCAAGGAAATTAGGCTAGTTTTTTTATCAAGGAATTTTTCGCAATAGCCTTCCCTCGCTTAGATCGCAAAAATCCTTTATTTAATAGTAAGCATCTTTTAAACAAAGATCTTGCTATTCGTAGAAGTAAAAAATATAACTATTATTTTCTCATCCTGCTTAAACAAATTTTATTTAATTATAGCATAAATTAAAGGGTTAATTTATAACTTTTAGATGAAAATCTAAATAGAATACTTCTCAAATTTTTTACATATTTTTGAGTCCTACTGTAACACTGTGCGTTGTCGGCTGTAGTCTTCTCTTCCATTAGCTGCACATAAATTCTAATTAGCTTTTCTAGACTAAATTCCTTCAGTATTGTCGCATTGCATACATATGTATGTTCGTATGTAGCTCTGTTTGTAGACATTAGATATTTGTGCATATTCATAAGAGTATACATATTTATGTACATAGATATGAACATACATACAGGTCTCCTTCTCGAGAAGTGAAAGTGCTGGTGTTACGGTGTTAAAAAATTATTAAGGAAATCATGCAGATGGTAAGGCCCTCAAGATTAATCAAATGAATAGCATTAATCGAGTATTTTTCAAAAAGCGATTTAATCGACGCGAATTTTCAGTTCTGATTAATCGAATCATTAATCGATTAATTACGAAATTAATCGAATTATAATATCTAAACAATGCTGCCATTTTCTAGATATCAAAATTCGTATTTCAATGAAAAGGCACATCAATGTCGTTGTATATTCGCAAAATTAAACGCGCGTGTTGGCCCCTGTAAGAAGTAAATTTTCAAAATTTTACACAAAAATTGCTGATAAATACTAATTGTATTGAATGCAGACTTTGTGGCAAAATGCTAAAATACTCGAACAATACTAGCATCACGATTTGAAAACAAGGTATTGCATTAGTTTAAGATTGAAAACAAAAAATCGAAAATGCTGATTAATCGATTAATATGTTGTAATTAATTGCAATTAACTTTTTGCTCTTTCGACTAATCATTTGATACACTAATCGAGTAATACAATTTTTTCCCATCCCTATCTACCGGAGTACCTATACTTTCATATGTATGTAAGTAAGTTAAATATGCACAACTTCTCGCACACTTGTGCCAAATCACAATGAGTCATGGATATGTATGTGGTTATGTACATATGTGCCAGGTACATATGTATGTAGATACATATGTGTTGCAGTGATAACTCAAAGTTTATCGACTATGGAGTGGTGGAACGTAGTGAATCAGTACATTGTGACGGCCGTTAATGGCAAACAAACCAACTGTCTGTTGCGCCGCTGATTTCAATTACGATAAAAAAAAAAATGCATTGAAACATGCAGTCACGCATGCTCGTGACAAATCACAAAAAAAAATCAAAAATAAAAGTAAGCGCGGAACTGTCAGCTTATGAAGCTGACAAGAATGGGCGTGGTGTTTTTTATGTAAATAAGTATGTATTTGCTCAGCAACCAAATAGGATCTGCTACGCTTACCCTGCAGGGAAAACTTAAACCAGGGCTCAAATCGTCACATAAGGTATCGTTTTATTCGTCACGTAAAAACACATTTTTCAGATTATGACATACGTGAACGTACTGTTTATCCGACTCAGCTTATACGACTGACATATCACGTAATTTTCTTTCGTATTGTTTTCGATCCGTGAACGGATTTTACGATTCGAACACAGGATAGATTGTTTGGTTCAGCAGTAATGCAAATGCTTACAAGCTCATGCCGATTTTAATTTCGAATTGAGGAAAACTATCAGTAAAGGATGTAAATAGACTTTTATTTTGATTCTTACCTGGAAGATTTGAAATTTTAAGTGATGGGAATAGGCATGATCGCGCACCCAGTCCAAACTTTCAATTTATAACCAGATTTCACCACATTCTACTTGAAATTCATCCCGTACTCGGTGTACATTTCTGCTATTTCATTAATTCACTAGTCCGAGAAGTACGTGAATTTTTACTGTTTTCTAGTCTATGGCATTAATGTATGAAACACAATACCCGTTAAATGCCCACGATGACTACTTTATAACACGATTTCGATCTTAGCTCTGTAATTGTCTTGGATTATTAGCATAGACCATACTTTCACGTAGCCCTAGAGAAAGAAGGGCAATGATGTTAGATCGCAAGATCTCGGCGGCCATTTTACCCATTGGTTTGTAAAATAATGCATCCTGGAAAACTTTATTCGCTATGGGGCCATTGTTTCATGCGCTGTGTGGCAAGTGGCACCGCCCTGTTGAAATCACATATTGTTCAAGTTGGTTGACTGACTGTTGCCATGCCATCTAATTCAAGCCATAAGAAGTAACAGCGGATGACTCCGCCAGCCCAAAAACCACTCGTTGTGGTTGCATAGCTTTTTCTTGAATGCTGATTGTTAATTGCTGACTCAGATTGCTGAAAAAATCGCGTATTCACGCGATAAGCTTTCTTTGGATCACTTTTAGACGTTCTTTAACTGAGTACCATTTGTCTGAAAAAATAAAATAAACATTAACAATCACAAATAATTGCCGTCAAAAGTCTACATCACCCTTGAATCGCCCTATATATACATACATTTGTACATCAACCAAAATGGCAAAATGTATGAATATATAAGAATAACATTTTCTATGTTAAATTATATTGATTTCGTAATAGGTAATATAATAATAGATGACGAAACTCAGGAAATCTGAAATATTTTTTTCACCTTAACGAAATATCAATTTTAGCGCCGTTCGTTCAAGGTAAATTCTCAGTATAACTTTTTGGTTTGTTGGGTTGTCGTTGATATTTAGCTACACAAAAAAGCGCTGGCTATTACGGTTAAACCACATCAAACACTTGCGAAATGACTGTAGTCCGCAGTGTTGCCAGAAGTGATGATTTTTCCTCCAAATTTTCTAAAATTATCGCCAAATGAAACCAAAATTCAATATAAAATATCTTTACTATCGAGATATCTGGCAGCACTTGAAGATTATCTATGTGGTTGCAACGGCAGATTAATTGGAAAAAAAAATTCGTAGAAGCTGGAAACCACCATTTTAAGCGGTACTTTCTTACGAATTAATACTTAAAAAGAAACGCATTTAAGTGACACAAATGAAAACAAAACGTTCTAAACTACAAATTCAACCCAATTCTGAAATAGGGAAGATTTCTAAGATAGGGCGTTTTCGAACTGGCTGCCGAGAGAGGTGGATCTTTCGCTCAGGTGTCAATATATAGTAAAAGCTTTTTCTTTTTAATTAAAATCTTCAAAAAAGGCCTTTGTTTAAAAAAAAAGTTTTTTTTTCTTAATTGTTCCCAATATTTGAAGATGGTATCTTCACTTGACAGCTTTTTTCAGAAAAATTTCTGGCAACACTGCCAGCCCTTCGAATCTTTAGGCAATATTCTTTTATCGTTTCACGGATTTTGCAGGTTTTTCAGGGTGCGGTGATTTATCAAAAAAAAAAAAAACTATGTATATAAGACACATTGCCGGCCGTCTATAATGGTTAAAAATTTTTGTAAATGATTTGTTCAGTACGAGTAGTTTAGTGTATGGGTTCCCCATACATACATAGTATACTGAGATTATTTGCAGCAACCTTTTTATTCTTAGCAGTATTTTTATATTTGTCAATAAATACTTTGATTTAATTACTAAAAACTCAAAAATACTTCAGAGGTTAGTTTGCCCTATGAAAATTTGTCTCTACTTACTATTTTGTGTATTTATGTATTTAGTTGCAGTAATTTGGAAATTAGCGCTTTCTCTTTACCAAAAATTTATGTGACGTTATTGCCCCACTACTTTATGGCAAGGTTGCTGCAAGGTTGTTCATTCTAAATTTAATTACTCACATCGTTTTGCATTTAGCAAAAATACTTTCACCAAAACATGTGTGCTGACTTAAGCGTAAAAACCGCACTTCGTTGCTGCAATTTTATTTATGTACGATTGAAACATCTTTTACTGATTTTCTACAAAACGAAAAACAACGCTACCGTTAAAAAAAAAGAAACAGATCACACGAATCAGACAATTTACCAGAGAAATTGCCTTGAAAAGCGGCGCCAAAGCGAACTCTGGAGCAAAGTGAAAAATATTGTAAACCGTAGCACTTTGGTAATTATTTGTAGAAGAAACGACGATGATTGTACGTAATGACTCGCACTGACAAATAGATCAAAGCATAATGAAAACAACAACAACCAGCAGCAGCAAAAGCGGTCCATCAATTGACCACTTTCAATTTATGACCAACTGTTTGTCTTGTCGACAAACCAAACTAACCAAGAAAGCAACAAAACCCTCATCATCATCGTCAGCATTGGCAACAGTCAGTCAACCAACAGGCAACCAACCGGTCGGCGCATCTCGGCCAACTCAGCACAACACGCAGGTAGTGTGACCGCGGGCTTGAGAAAAATTGTAGCAGAGAAGAGACTTATGTAAAATGTATCAATATATATCACTTTTGTTTATTTTAAGTATCAAAGAATCAATATGTAATAAAACCAATAATTTGTATGAAAAACCATTTGCCAAAACAATTTAACATCTATTGAGTGCAAAAAAGGTACACGTATCAGTTGTACTTGGCACTAGAATAATAATAATAAAGAAAATGTCTTACATGTATGAGTTCAATTAAGTACTAGTATCATAATAAAGAAAATGTCATAGATGTATCAGTTCAACTGGGTATTATTATAATGAAAACAGCAGAAATGGCTTAAATACTTATAATCTTATTTTTAGTTTAAATACTTATTGTACTTATAGGACTCAGAATTAAAATTTTTTAATCATTTTTAAGGCATTTCGAAAACATTATGTATTCTTTCATTGGCAACGTGAAGCGATTTTTTTCAATTTGTTTTGATCAAATTCAGATCTGAGAAAATGCACTCTGCACTTACTATTTTACCCATTTTATTATCGAATTTCAAAGGTTCTCTTTGTCGCTTTCTTTGTACAAGTGAGGAAAATTGTTTAAAACTGTTAAATAGTCGAATTAAAATTTATTTATTTAAATTTATTTATATACGTCTCTGCGGTACAAATAATATAGCGTCACCTGAAATACAAAAATACGTAACAGACATTGTCGCTGAAATTCAAAAAGTCGTACCTAATAAAAAATTAAAAATTCAGTTTTTGATTGATATGATACATTTCATCGAATTACAACTCCCACCCACATCATTTAATGAAAAAAAACTTTAGTCACGACTTTTTCCATTTCAATTACGATGCTGTTACGTCTTTTGCATTTCAGGTGACGATATACTTCCTTAACAGGTAAACGATTATCTGGGTTACAAACGTCTATATCAGCTAGGTTACTTGGCATACAGTTTAGTTTGACAAAAGCAGGCAATATAAGTTTATGGTTACTTTCAAAGTTGTTTTATATCTTATCCAATCTATATGATTCACTCTGAAATTCTATGTTTATTCGAT
>NW_016171573.1:0-14244 GCF_001687245.7 Rhagoletis zephyria
ATTTTGAGTGAATAATCTTCAGTAGTTACTAAAATATCGCAGTTTTCGTATTTCTGAAAATTACCGTTATATGGGAGGTAGGCGTGTTATTGCCGATTTTTCCCATTTTCAATACCATCCGTCCTACGGCCGAAATAAGTATATGTACCAAGTTTCGTTACGATATCTTAATTTTTACTCGAGTTATCGTGTGCACAGACGGACGGACGGACGGACGGACGGACGGACGGACGGACGGACAGACAGACAGTCACCGCTTAATCGATTTCTCTTTTCAAAATAGAATTCGAAATCTCGTTGGGTGCTCGAAGTGTTTTTGCTACACATTCCTTTCTTCCTGTCCTCAGGGCAGGTGAATTAGAGTATTCAGATCACATTTACCTCCAGAATTCTAGCGAAACCAAATAGCATATGTTAGTTAAGTTTAACAACGCAAAAATAAAAAGTTTATCAGCAACTCATCGTTAAATGATATCAAAAATTTTTCTCATCAAAAAATTTAATCATTAGCTAGAATACTTCTGTGTATTTTCTGTTCAGCTATTTGATTTGCTGAAATCATTTAAGTTCTACACAAAAACTAATGATCTCATGTACAAAACTCGCCAGCAATTAAGAGTGTAAACATATTTCATGCTGTTAACATTTTTCTCGCCGAACTTCATTTTTTTCACTTGCAAGTACACTACTACAGCCATTCAAATTTCATTAGCGTTAAAATTTGAATAAGATAAATGACTTTGAGTAAAGAAATTTTCAACTGATTAAAATTGAAACAAGCCATTTGTGGCGCAGAAGCAGGCACATTTAAAAAAAAAAAAAATAAATGAGTTTGCAAATTAAGGGAACGCTAGCGTTTTCTTTAACGTTTAAATTGTACGCGCGTATATAATTTACTTGCACACAAAACCATGGCAACTCTGACATTGAAGGTGTTCAACTTATGTAGATATATACATTAGGGTGGCCAAAAAAAAATTTAAGTCGGAATTTAAGTGCTGCCGCCTCTTAGGATTGTGCTATACCAAAAAATACACCCCTGTTTTTTATTACAATAATAAAACGAAACTTTGTTTGCCATTTTTAATACTAACGATTTTTATGGGTCCTCCCATTGCATTTTTTTTTGCTTTTTGGGCACCTATAAAAAAATCATTAATAAAAAAATGGTTAAATAATCAATTGGTTATTATTATTGGAAGTCTCCTGTAGAGAAACAGTGTTAGTTTTCAAGAATCCTATACTATTTTTCGATTTTGAAATAAAAACAAAACATGGGTACATTTTTTTGATAAAAACAATCCTAGGGGGTGGAGCATAAAAATTCGGACTTTACCATTTTCACAAGAAATTTGTGGACCACCCTAATACATATACGCATGTATGTATGTATGTGCCATTTAACATTTTTTTATGAAGCATTTGAACAAGTTTGCTAAAAACGCTTCCCAAACAAAATCTGCACAACGCTGTACTAACTAGCAAATTGATTAATTGGGCAACTGTTCAGAGCAGTCAAGCAACCCACTACCAGACAAATACTTAAAAACAAAAAACCAGCAGGGCTCGCGCGCCATAATCATAAAATCAGCAAACAGCTGCTGTTCATTACCGGCAGTGATCGATTTCAGTAACAAACGAAAACTGACAATAAAGTAAATACAAAAAAAAAAAAAATATCCTTCAAAAATTACCGAGAAATTAAATTACCAAAAATATCATTAAGAAATCTTGATCTGTCCGTTTTACTACAAACCAAAAAAAAAAAAAAAAAAAACAACAAATAAAAGCAACATTAAATGATGTGGCAGCAAATTCATTGCGATTGTTCAAATCAGCTGGCGCAATCTGCCGATTTTCAAGCTTAATATACATATATTCAAATCGAATTGCAGTTGCACCTGTTTTTTTTTTGTTTTAATATAGTTTTTTTTTTCGCTTTTTTTTTATTCGTTTCAACCCAAACTCACGCGCTTCGCCGGATGACTCAAATGACGACAGCTCATTGCACAGAAACATAAAAAGCCACACATTAATGTCAGTTGTATGCGCCGCGGCGCTGCCTGAGATGAGCTCAACATTATTGAGCAGCTGTGGGTATGCCAAAATGGATGGCCAGCAAAAAAAAAATATTTACTTACACAATAAGCAACAACTGGCATGACAAATGACATGTCATAGAGCGGTAAATGTTATCAGTTTAATGATTTACATTTCATTTTAAATTATCTGAATTATCGCAAACTTCGCAGAGAGAGAGGAGGAGCGAGGAGCATACGCTCGAGTATGAAGTTGTAAAAGACGGCAGTAAAAAAAAAACACGAAAATTTACTATACAAATTTCGGCAGAGGCAAATCATTAGGTGCTCTGTCAGTGAAAATCAAGGGCCAGCCAGCGTAGCGTTCGTGTGAGTTTTAGTAAGAATATTGAAGTTAATGGAAGTAGCTCACATAAAATTATTCTTCCTTCTTCTTACTGTATTGATTGACTTCATTAGCCCTAAAGCAATTTTTACCGAGTTCAGCATGGTATTCCTTTGTTTAAAAATAATGATATTTAGAAGAAAAAGAGAAACAGAGTTTACCGAAAGAAAAAATTGATTTTCAAGATTTCTATACCGTTATACCGACTGGTGGAGTGGGAACTCATTGCTCCTCTCCAAACTTAAATACCAGACAATTTTATAAGTTTTAGCAGTCTGTCGAGGGAAGGGGAAGCAGATCATCCATTTTCAATACATTAAACCCAAAAATGTACTTTTCGGTATTCTTGCTTGCTTTCTCAGTGTTTAATTTTGCGAAATCTTTCGGTATTTTTTTTTTTGTTATTGAAATAATAACTTTCCAAAATTTCTTCAGCACTTTTCTGAATTTTTCCGAAAGTTTCTGGCACAAAAGTATATTTCTATTTTCATTCCGAAAATTCTAAAAATAAGCAAGGGTTTTTAGCATTTTTCAAAATCATCTCAAACTTTTCGAAATTTTTGTTTTTTTGGAGGATTCTGGGACTAAATTATGCTTTGTTTTTCGAGATATTTACATATGAATCTCAATAACGAAAAAATCCCGAATATTTCATATATTTGAAGACTTTTTGGATTAAGTTGTGTTTTATTTTTCAAATGTTTCTGGATTTTTTTCATTTTACTTTTCGGGGTTTTCCGAGAGCTTTCAAGGTTTTCGCAGGATTTTTTCGGGACATAACGGGATTATTCCTAACTTTTCGAGATTCTTCGCGTTAAATTTTTTGTTTTCAAATTTCTTTCGGCACTTTTCGGAAATTTTTAAAAAACTTTCTGCCCAAAAAGTGGATTTCGATCTTAATGCCGAATATTCTAAATGTATTATATTTATCTCTAGTGGCTTTTGGCAATTTTCAAAATTTCCTCGAACTTTTTAAAACTTTTCTTCATATATTTTTTTTTTTTTAATTTTCGGAACGTTTCGAAATTTGTTCAGGGCTTCTCAAAATTTTCTTGAAACTTATGGCCAAAAAGTACATTTCGGTCTTAATCCTGGAAAATCTTAAATATTTTAAATTTCAAAATTTTCTAGGAGTTTTTTCAAGCTATTTGGAGATTTTGTGTGTTTTATTCGAGAATTTGGGTTTTTTGATTGCATGGATTCTATTTTGCAAAGTCTCTCGGAAATTTTTTTGGAATTTTAAAAAATTTTTCAAAAACCTTCGCGCCTAAAAGTACACGAAAAAATCTCGAATATTTCAAACCAATTTTATATATATGTATATTCGGTGTGTTTGGCACTGTTCTCTTAATTTTGTTTAACCTTTTCGAATTTTTGATATTTTTTTGCGACTTTTTTGATTACATTTATTTTTGGAAATATTTTCGTTATACTTTGGGACTTTTCCGAGACATTTTGCGCATTTTCGTGGCTAGTCGAAACTTTTTGGAAACTTTCTGAATTTCAATTCCGATTTTTTTTTTGTGTTTTTTACATAGAAAATTGTCCAAGAGTTTCGAAAAATAAAACAAGAAGTAATCGGAAGAGTCACGAAAAGAACCCAACAGCCCTCGAAAAAATTCGAAAAGTGAACCAAAATGCATACTTGGTACGATGTCTGTTGAAGGGAGTATGTATGAAAGAACTCGAAGGCATCCAGCTTTTTCGAAATGCGTTTTATAGAAATGACTTCCCCGCGGTCAGAGAAAAAATTTGTAAAATAA
This sequence comes from Rhagoletis zephyria, assembly GCF_001687245.7. NCBI lineage: Eukaryota > Metazoa > Arthropoda > Insecta > Diptera > Tephritidae > Rhagoletis > Rhagoletis zephyria. The sequence goes on from NW_016171573.1 coordinate 4,188, forward strand.
ATCTACCAAAAACTTCGCCATATTTATTCGAGTTGATTGCTGCAAAGTTAACCCATACTTGCCATCAACATTAATCCGATTATTCATAATTCGAAAGCAGGAAACGGAAATTCGAAAAAATTATTATTATCTTGGTAAATTTATTTGAAATTTTTAATTTAATTATAGCTTATTATGCGCCACATATTTAAATCGCTATACGTATACATACACTTGACTGTCCCTCATTCTCGCTTCGTCATATCGACATTGTGCAAACAAGCAAAATAGCGACGCCAACTCTGAAGTACCCCAATAAAAAAATGGCAAAACCCTTGAGTTTGAGTTGCCAGCCACTCAAATGCGCGTGCAAAATGAAAAGTCAATAATAGCAGTGACGATCCCATACACGCACTCTGCATATCCATAGCATGCGCAGACGGACCGGACCGCAAGCGCTTTATAGCTTTCTTTTAAATACTTGTTACTTGGTTTCTTCTTCTTCATTTCAACTTGAAGAGTTCGAGTATTATTGTTTTCTTATTTGAATTTGTATACAAATATATATATATATTATTTTTTTTTTTGGTTCTTATTTTATTCTGTACCAATGCTAAGTGCTTTCGCATTGACGTCGCCATCTTCTGCTTCTTCTTATGTACGTGTCTTCTTCTTCCTCTTCAATACACCACTTCTCTGTGATTTTCGTGCGTAGCCTGCTTTTTCAATTTACCACATACCGTGCGAAAATGTAAATGCATGTCATAATGATAAATTCATTAAAGTTAATATTCGTAAAAAAATTCCAATGGAGTTCAGGGTTGCCAAGTGTACCTATGTATGTACCTCCTGGCATTTGCATAAGGCTTGACATGCGGCGTGGCTGCGTTACGCCGACATTTAAATACTAACTTATGTAGATTAATCAAAAAAAAAGGCAAATGTGTGCGTAGTTGCAACTGCGAAATGGACTTTGTAAGTATGTACATTAGGGTGGTCCTTAAAGTCAAATGAGCGATTTTCTTTTTTAGTCGCACCCCTTCAATCGGTAATACCGCTGTCACAGATTTCACATACAAATTTTGGTCCCGATTGTTCCAGAGTTCAGATCCCTCCATAGAGACTGAAAAAATTAAAATTAATTTTTTTTGCCAACTCATATCCAAAATCGATACTATCGTAGTCGAATATATCACATATAAATTTGGGCCCGATTGCAGTCGGTTAAGACGTCTTCATAGGGTAATCTGAACTTTGACCCCTCCCTGTCCGACACGCCTTAACCGACTCCAACCGGGGCCAAAAGTTATATGTTATATCTTAGACTATATTCGCATCGACGTAGGGGTTGAGGCTTAGAAAATCTGGTGTAAAAATTTGCTTTCTACATTTAAGGACCACCCTAATGTGCATATGTATGTATGTATAAGGATAAGTAAATTTGTGTGAATGAATTCCTTTGAGTTGGGTGTAAATGATTATGCCTGTTTGACTGGGTGCGCTTAAACTGAGTTGGACGTAAAGTGACTGTACAGTAAGGAGCCGCAGCTGCGATGCCTGGCAATTGAGTGGCGTTCAAGGCTTTTTTTACGCATCAAGTGTTTCAATGCAAATGGTTGCAAGTTTATGTGAATTCAGAATGAGCGAGGACGGAGGGTGGTTAGGTGCGTATTTCAAAATTAAAAGTGTGGAAATGAAGTCGGATTTAAGTATTTCGGCTACAAATTTATTACTAAAAGTGTTCGAGAACTTTTACGTCATAAAACAAAAAGTTATAAAAGACTGGGATATCCCAGAGCGTCATAGGATATAAGTTCTTGAGATCTACTTTAATAAATACACTGTATGTATGCATGTTAGGGTGGAGCAAAAAAATAATTTTTTGATTGATTTTGAAATTCTAATACTGCGGAAAAGTGATCACATTGAACCATGTTAAACTGGTTTCCGTTCGGATAGTATTTACGGTCACCCCAAGAGCCTTAACTTTTCGAAGAATCTTAATTTTAGTAGGTATAATAAAATGCAAATTTCAAGTTGCTAAAGAAGCGCAATGATTTCTAGCATTTTTTTTTCTTGCTGCAGGTATTGTGCATTTTCCTCCATAAAAAAAGTCGAAAAAAAAGCCTGGAAAAAATACCAAACGCCATTTTTTAACTACTTGAAACTTCTACATACTTTGTTATTCCGAAATTAAATCTACTACAACTCTGCGCACTCAAAATTTTTTAAAACTCTAAGGCTCGTGGGCAACTAGTAGATATCCTACCGAAATACTAGAATTTCGAAATCTAAAAATGTATTTTTTTTTCGCTTCATCCTAATGTATATGTGAATGCGTATGTAGGTAGAACAGTGGATGTGGAAAAAAGGAAGTCAGTTTGCTTTTGGATAGAATGGAACTATATTCTATAAGAACCATGATGACGTCGTCTAAGATTAAAACGGTCCCGAAATCGTGCCTTAGTTGTACCAAAATGGTTTTGAACATACCGAAAATGGTCCTGAACTAGCCATAAAATGATGGTGAAATAGTCCTCGAATGGTAATGAAATAATTTGGAACTAGTGTCGAAATAGTGCTGAAGAGGTACCGAATAAGTTTCAATGCATACTTCTTAAGTGGGTCTCAATTTGGTCTAAAAAAATACCAGAAACTGAAAAAAAGACTGGCAAAAAAGATGATACCTCGGTTCAAACTGCTAGGCTGATCAAAGTCGTTAAAAAATAAAAAAAAATTGCTATATATATCTGATGGTTCCATCACGTAGACCAGAAGCACTTTTAGAAACCCATTTCCTTCGAAACCAGGTGATCATTACACAATCGCTCCTTCGACAGAGATAGAGAGAAAATACAAATGATTTGCGTATAGCCATAATTAGAGCGGTTTAGTTGTGAGAGACCCGGTCGGCTTTAAAGTTGATATAGGGTTAAAAATCAAAGGAGACTGAAAATTTCTGTTTCGTAAGTATTTATTGAGCTTAATGAGTCCATATGATATGAGAGGGAGAGATATTATATGTGAAAGCAGGCATATGAACTAGTAGAGCAAGATATGACCCATTTACCATTTATTTATCGGGTTTACCCCAACGGAAGCGATTATACACATGTGCGTGTGTACTTTCGTTGTACTGTTAAGTACGAAATTTTATGCGCAAGTCGCTTGAACAGAGCGTATTAAGGTGACATATATTATCCCAATGAATCTCTTGACAGCTCCAAGTCGTCCGCTGTAGGCAGTGAGCTGGATGTTGCCTTTGTCAAAGGCCGAGGACACGCAATGAGCGGCTGAGCGGTGAGCGGCAGATAACATTACCCCATGGCTCAGGTGGGATAGAGGGGCCTAGACCACATTATCAAAGAAGAGGACCATAATGCATCTACACACACGGCTTAAAAGGACTGACAGAGTAGAAGTTGGCATCTGTTGCGAGCTGGGTTCTAAGCAGCGATTGAAATTGCACTAACACAGCAGTATACCATTTCCTAAAGGTGAAAAGTGCCAAGTCCTTTTTTTGCTAAACTTAGTTTTTGATGCGGAATGGCAGATAATACGAAACTACATCAATTTTTTGACTCTCGAACAATTTCAAAAACAGGACTTGGCACCTTTTCACCCCTAGGTGACGATATGTATTTCGGGTAGAGGTGTTTACGGACAGAATTGCCGTATAATTCGCTCTTAGTTAGATCGAGATGCATACGTACATACGTAGACAGTCACAGCTATAAAAGCAATTAACAAATATCACCTTTCTGTCCTAAGAAGCGGCAAGATATAGAAACCTTAGCATTTATAATAACTTCCGATTCAGAAAGACATGGAAAGGAACAAAGTAGAGGATTAAATAGATTGCCAAAAAATGTGCTTACTTGAAAGCCGAGAATATACGAAATACAAAAACCCCTGAAAAAATCGACAGAACGAGATCGGTTAGGCCTTGCCTAAGCTAGTAACTAGTTGCGGTTTGCAACAGGTTAAATACTTGTGAAATTTCGAAAGTCCTAGGCAAATCAAAGGAAGAAGACTGGTATGCATGATTCCTGCTGGAGTTGTCGCGGAAACACTACTGAACGATGGCTGGCCTGGTGAAGAATAATAAACAGCTACTTGCACACGCATTTAAGGGAGGAGGAATCAACGGTAGCGGCGGCGAGTGCAGGAAATGTATGAAGCCAAGGTAAGGCTAAAGCATTTCCTGGCTTATATCCAGCGCTTTCTAGGACTCGACTGCAATAGCTAGAGAATACTTTGTTAATTGCAGAAAATTTAAAGCGCAAGTGGTGCCTAACAAAATCATTTTTCATAACCAAAATATCAACTCGTCAGCGAATCATTTTCCGGCAAGTATTGTATATGTATGTAGATATTCCATTCCACTCACTCTTTCTCTATCTCCTTGTTTTATTCCTACTGCACTACAATTATACTAACAAATTTTATTAGCATCGCTTTATACTCTAATTAATTAAAGTCCCACCAGCACTAACAATATACTAAATTTCTTTAATTTACCCCTATGCTACTCTTTGTAAAAGCTCATATATTTACTTTCACATACCTACATACGTACATACTTAGCAGCTTCATGCTGTTATCTATGTATTCCTATGTATATTAATACAAACCTACGCAATAATCTAATCGCATAAAAAATTAAATTCTTAACACCAGGCCAATTAATAAACCAAACGAGCCAACTTTTGCCCCTTGCGGTGCAGTAACGATATTTATATGTACATATGTATGTATGTATGCATGTATGTACATACGTATGCGCACGCGCAAGTGCTTACTTTAAACTTTTATATGTGGCATGTGTCGCTATGATATGTGCCACACGGGCATTAATAAACATTTGTGCAGAGATTTTTGAAAGATACGCTCGAGGCAAACGATGTTGGAGACCAAACTAAAAAAATAAAAAATGAAAAATAAAGATATGCTTGCACTTCCATGCTACACACATAATTACTAATATATGTATGTATGATCACATGGAGCTAAGGATGATACGTATATGCATATGTAAATGCAAATAGCTAAGAAGAGCAAAGCTCCCACAGGAAAGTGTGCAAGCGCTGCATCACGAACTTAAAAAAATTTGCATTCATTTTTCACTTTGGCTAATGTGTACGCACGTAATTCGCTATCGATATTTTCATCGATAAAGTTATCGATATCAATGTATTTACTTGCATATGTAGTTGACGATGGTCGCTAAATATGACTTCGATAACTGTGTGCCTTTTTATCATATTTTTCATCCCAATAGTTATCGATATTATTATCGACTATGTAAACGATAAATTATGCCATCATTATAACTGCTAATGCATCAGTCGATGTTGATATGTATTGTTATTTTCATCATAATTAATACCACAATTTTTTATCCATAGATACATATATTAAAATAATTTTCGATACCAGCAACGAATTAAAGATTAAAATATTAATCGATAACTTTTTGATCAATGTATGTAGTTGACGGAATATTTATCGTTATCTCGCTCGAACTCTGTGTACTTCTATGAAGTCAATTTGTTCCTCAAAATTGTTATCGATTTTATTATCGACATGGTGTTTCATAATTTGTGTCATCAATACCACTACTAATGTATTAATCGATGTTGTTATTGCTATTTTTGTCATTATTATTATCAATGTGATTTGATAAAGTTAATCGATATTTTCATCAATGTAGGTGCCGAAATATTTATCAATGTCTCGCTCTTGCTCTGTATGTAATTTTATAAAATCATATTGTTATCGATATTATTATCAACATCGCATGCTATAATTTATGGCACCAATATTACCAACAATCTCTTTATTAATCGATATAGTTATTGATATATTTTATCATAAGATATTATTATAAAAATCGCGCTAGTATATTATTGATGTCATATCAAATTTAAACAAATAATCGATATGTTCACCAATATAGTTATCGAAATGCTTATCGGTTTTCATCTTTGTTAATTAATTTCAAAGCACGATTTTTATTAAAAATTTTACCGATACTATTGTCATTAAAATATTCGATAATTTATAGAAATGTTTATCGATTTCACTGATTGAAATTATTGTAATTGCTGCAAAATACCTTTAAATAATTTTGTTCAGAAAAAATTGTTATAGATACCTTCATCCATATTGTTAATGAAATTTGTATTAGTATTGTTATAAAAACCGTAGGACATTACTATCTTTTTAACAATAAAATTTCAAATTAATCGGTATATTTATCGATAAGCTTGCCGATTTTTAATTCAGCTTTTCCTCTATTGAGTTAGATTGCTTATTAAAATTATTTTTGATATTATTACCGCTGTACATAGTTATCGATATACCAATAATTTTTAGTAACTTTTATTCTTCTAGCAGCAGTGAATCGAAACATCACCAATCACCACACTTTCCAACTGGGTAGCTGAGAAATTTCCCCGACAAGAGTATGTATGTATGCCTCCCTATAACAGCAACGAATATGAATCGCTTTATACTTGCAATTTTGTGTTACCAGCACGTGGAGCATGTTGTTATTTTTGTTGTTGTTGTTGTTATTGAACGAGTTGAATGCGAGCAATGCTGCATAGCGTCAACCCAAAAGCACTTCCTCCTTTATGGACACATTTCAATAATCATTTTCCATTTACTTAATCACCGCAAATATGCAGGTAAGCGCAGCGTACAACAACAACAACAACAACAACAGCAGCAAAAACAAGAAGAACAATGGCAGCAACATACATAAATAGCAGCAACAAGCATGAAACAGAGTGTCAGCCAAAGCAACAGCAACAGCAACAGCAACCGCAATAGCATCAAGAGCTGCAAACGATCTCTGGCGGCGCAACCGCAGGAGCTCGGGCATTTTGTCTAACTGTGACAGGCAACAGACATTGGCGGCGGCGACGGCGGCGCAGCAAAGAACAAAACAAACACGCCAGACAAAAAGTAAACGAATGAAGAACCAAAAACCGATTGAATATTGGACGAACGACGAACGCAGCAACGCCAGCTACAAGTCAAATGGCATTCACAAGGTGGAGTAAATAGCGTTGGGTAGGCAGGCGAGCGGCGAGTGGCGAGCGGCGAGTGGCAAAATCGTCGCAATGCACAGCAACTAAATTGCGTCAATATTCAAACGAGTTTAGTATGCAGCAGCAAGCCGCCAGCCAGAGAAAAGTGTGCAACTAACTGCATGGCAGGAGTGGAAAAATAAATTTTGGAGAGCAGACAACAACACAAAAAAAACACCAAAAAAAAGCAGAAAAAAATCAACAGAAGCAGCATGCAAGGCGCAAAAAGCTCGGATACAGCAGAAAAAGTGGCATGTTGCACGGTTACGCATGTGCAGATAAATAAAGCAATTGCAACTGAGGCAGCAACAACTGAGGCAGCAACAATCACTGCTGGTGCGCCACTTAGTCGAAAAAACTGTTGGCAATGCAAAGTGCAACCACAGAGCTGCAAACATACATACATACATACATGCATAGCTTGCAACCTTGAGTCATAGCGTCACAATCAATTAAAAATTAAACATGCCACATGTGCAACTTTCAAATTGTAGCTAGCTTAAAAAAACAAAAACAAGAAACTGTGCGCCTAACAAAAATTCAGCAAAGGATTTGTTTGAGTCGTCGTTGTGTTGGTGTTAAGCGTACGAATGTGTGCCGTTTTAGTGGCTCAAACTTGCCACATGTGTGTGCAAAATGTGTTCGAATGGAAGTTAGTAGCTGACAACTGTTGATTGAGTTTGTATGCCATTTTATAATGATTTCTTTACTAAGTATTTTTTTTTTTTTAATTATTTCATTTCTCGTTCGATAAAGCGCACTGAATTTGTCAACAACTACACAAAATATTTACAACACTTGCAATGCGCAAATAGTCATAAGTAAATGTTCATTTTGGTGCCTTTTTCTTTGATTTGCTAGCTGCACCGCCACTTACTTACCGCTAACCGCTTTTGATTGATCACTTCAAGTGTTCAAATATTTGTTAAAATAAATTTTAGTCCAAAAACGCATTNCATGCCTAAAGTGAATTTTTAAAACGACCTTTCAAAAAGTCCGCAACAAGCAAAAACTATGTAGACTCGACTTTACCATTCACGGCGGGCATTCTTATGCAAATCAAATCAATCTTATCGGAATACTGGCGCTTTAGTTTGAAAAGAAACTTAAAATTCACAGAGCTCTTAGTTCAAGCTGAGCTCCACAATTCTCGAACTTTTACATTTGGGCAACATTGGCCATGCCTAATGTCATACCGAAATAAGTAGACGACGAAAACTATCGAAAATTATGCACTGCTGCCATGTTTTTCCGAGTCGAAATTTTAGGCAATGCCATGTTATTTTCGACACAACTCGGCTCTCGAAAAACGACTTGTACTCGGTACGACACTTCCACAATGAGGCTTAATCTTAAACCTTCTTGTAGTGTAGAAAAAAATTTAAAAGTTGGCCTATATTCGGAACAAGATCAAAAATTTCATATTAGCAAGAGATTTAAAAAAATACGCTGAAAAAGTATACATAGTAAACATTTTTAAAGCGGCTCAAATTAGGCACGCAGATAGGTGGCATTAACATAAAGTGTATTTTTCTGAGAGTGTTGCCACCTTTTTGAAAAAGTTGAAATCAATTAATAATTAAGTTAAACAAAATATTACAACATTATGAGTGCCAAGCGAAAGAAATTATAAAACGATTTATATCGAAATGCCTTTGAGTAAGGTTGCCACCTTTTGAAAATGAGGAAATCATTTTAATGACAAGTTGAAGTTATTAACAAGTTAAATATGAGAATCTTATAGGAGTATCAAGTCAACGAGAGGCCTAAAAAATATTTGTTTCGAAAACATTTTGGAAGAGAGTTACCACCTGTTTGGAAATTGAATATCGATTTACTTAGCAAGTTAAATGAAAATTTTAATGTGAATGTCAAATGCAAAAGCCTTTTTTCCTAAATATTTTTGAAGAGGGTTGCCATCTGTTTAGAAATTTAAAATGAGTTTGATTAAAAAGTTGTATATAAAATTTAAATATGGGTGTCAAACCAGAGAGGCTTATAAAGGTTTATTTTGGAATTACTTTTGGTTAGAGTTGCCACCTGGCACGAAATTCAAAATAAACTTAATTAACAATATGGGTGTTAAACGAGAGCTGTTTAAGAAAGGTTTGTTTCGGAAATCCTATAGCTTTTTTCCAAAACTACCTCGTTTTTCTGATACTGCTCAATGGTTCTACTTTTTTTAATTTCAGTCAACTTCTACGAATTTTTTTTAAGGGCCATAATCATCTGCTACCTCTCGAGTGCCAAACACGTCGACACTCCATGCACATTAAATAATCAGAAAAATAAATATTGCTGTATTCATCATGCAGACCCACCCCCCACTGCGCTTTTCCATCAAAAATAAGGAAATCAGAAGTTATGTTATATTTTAATAGCCCCAAAGAGTTGAAAATTTATGTCGAATTTTTAACCTCCTTTATTTGAAAAAGGTAATATATATATTTAAATACTACATAGTGAAACAAATCCATCAAAACTAATTTCATGTTAACTGAGTTCAACTTACACTCAACCGAACTAAATATAAATAGTTACATATACACATATATTGCTTGCAAAATATTTATGTTTAGATAGTTGTTCACATTACTCGACATTAGATGCCGATATGTCATTGTAAAAACTGCAACAAATTGCTGTGGCATGCAATAAATATTGTTTGTGTTGTTGGATTTTGAGGCTAGGCACCCACTGACAGGTGCCAAAGCAATTGCTGACCAAGAAAAGTGGGTCAGTGAAAAACAAGCAGTTGGAGTGCATAGGTGCAAAGTGCAAACTCAAAACAAATAGAAAAATAGAAAAACAAAAATACTACAAATTTTAACTCAAGAACATGCAACACAGAACTTGTAGAAAATAGTACAAAAGTAACTACCCAGTTGGACGAATTGCGAATTTTCGTCCGTTTACCGATTCTATTTGCAGGATAGGAATAGGAATATGAATAGGAATAGGAATAGGAATAGGAATAGGAA
>NW_016171574.1:0-1793 GCF_001687245.7 Rhagoletis zephyria
CACCCTTTAACACTTTGTGGTCAATTATGTAATCAAGTTTCATTATTGCCTATTATAAAAAAAGAGTCCAACTGACCACTCCACAATAACCCAATTGAGCAAAAACAGGTTCATAGACTTATGAGATAAACGCACTTTATATATGTACACAAAGCATTTTGAAGAGGTGTGATTTTAATGTCATCATTTAAATTTCCCTCAAACCAGTTTACAAACGATAAACGTCTACAGGATTCGACACTGACCAGCAGCACAAGCAATTGCTGTCATTCCCTATTACTCGCGGCTGGTCAAAACTGACCAGGGTACATTTGTGTAGACATGCAAACACCTTTTGGTAAACACGTAAACATACAGCTGTTGGCACATAAATATGCATGTATGTATGTAAATACATATTAATGTGAAAAACAATATGCATATGCAAATTAATGTAGTTGGAGTGGACGTTAAAAAAAAAAAGACCTTGTAAAAGTGATTTTATCCGCGACGTTGGTCAGCTTAAACTTGTTATCCTTTATGTTTGGTAATTGCACGCTACGCTAGTTCCTTACAAATGAGCAGGAAGTGAGTAGTGAAAGGTATACTTATGTATGTAGATATGTATGTAGATGTGTAGCATAGGGGAAAATAATCTAATGGACATGCGTGCGGACAGTGGTCAGTAAATATGACTTTTTAAATGGTTTATGGTCATTTGTGCCGCAGCTAATTGCATAAATTTGCATAATTTATGTGAGTAGATGGTAAGTGAAGGGATATTTTTTCAGTTTTTTTTTTTTTTTTTTTGTAAATAGCAAGTAGTAAAGAATGTTCGTGTTTGTCCATATGAGTAAACAAGCTGATAATTACTTTTGTGTAAATTCGCTAACCAGCGAGTGTGAAATGTCAACTAAGTTGTCGAGTTATTTGTTTAGAAACGGGTATTAGAACTAACGAATAAATAAACCACGTTTCAAGTACTGCACTATACGTTGTCACGGCTTTATAATTGTCATTTCATTTATTTGTTCTATTGAAAAAAGGCAAATTATCGGAGACCATTTATTGATAATGAAGTTATTGATATTTATTGCCATCTTGCTTTGTGAGTGAAGAAATTTTAAGAATAATAATGATAATATCACCGCAGTAGGGTGCTCTTTACTGGGTTATTTGAGGTTGGAGTGGATGTCAGTGATTACGTAATCGACACACTTGTTAAGTAGGTCGGAGAATCACAAGCCACTCGTACGGGACCACCATTAGAAATGGTTTCTTAGTAGTAAAGGCGCAGTAAAACCTAATTTCCGACGCCCCATGTGGTCTAAGTATTTGTTGTAGTTCAGCCTAACTACTTAGAAAATTAAACGGTTTCTAGCACATTACGCAATCAGCATATTCTACGATTTGGTGGCTTATCGGCTGACATGTGCCTCAAAGTTAATGTGAAACTTCAGCAAAAATTGCAAGTCGCAGGGATATTGCAGAAAACTTTATGGCCGAGTAGATATCTGGGGACTTGACCCTTGAGGCGACACCATCGAACATTGATTAAGATGGGAGTACATTTAACTAATTCAGGTCTTATGGGGCTTATGTATGCTCAACCCTCAACCAGTACCGCCTTCCATGTCTTTAAGACAGCTATAGGGGCGAAATGGGGAATAGAACCACATGCAGTGTTATAGGACCCATTCTCTTCTCCGAGTCACCGTCTGATGGGCCGCGCTAAACGCTATGTTGTCCACAAGCAAGTTGGAACGGGTAGAGAGGACAGCTTCCATACTCGTTACGGGAGCACACCTACAAAT
>NW_016171574.1:13152-14241 GCF_001687245.7 Rhagoletis zephyria
TGGATGCCAATTTTAAGAGCAATAATTGCGCATTCAAACGAGAACCGGCCGAGAAAACTCAGAAAACCAAAACCAAGGCAACAAAGCCAAAAACCAAGAAAAAGTAGTAAAGTATTCCAAAGTCTTGAGGGAAAAATGGCGAATCTTAATTTTCATTATGAGATTAATGCGAAAACCGCAGCGACCGCAAAGCGCAGCCGGCGGGTGCGCGCATTTGCCGAACGCAAAAAGAAAGCTAAGAGGCACAGAAAAGCCGCAACTTTTGCAAAACATTTTCATTTATGTACCAATGAACAGAGAATTTTCACGAAAACCCTGAAAATTATCAAAATAATAATACTCATAATCATGACGTTGATGGGGATGTTGACGACGCCGTTTGTGGCTTTCTGTTTGATGCGGCGGAAGCCAGCAAAAATACGAAATTTCGAAAATTCCAAATTTGGCCGATGAATAACACGCGTATTAAAAGAAGAGATAAGAAAGTGGGCTTTTGACTAGCTGGAGATAAGGCAACGAGCAGCAGGATATTGGCGGCAGGTGGCCGCTGGTGGATGCTGTGTGAGAGACGCGTTGCCACTTCCGATGGATAGCAAGCAACACCGGCTCGCCCGTAACTCTTTTATTCCACCCACTCCACTGCATGCTTTGGAAAGTTTGTGGAAATAAACGCGAAAAGCATAAAATCTTCATACAGTATGGCTGCCGGCGTTTTAGTTAGCAATAAAGCACGATGTGGCAGCACTACGCACTCACGAATGGGCTGGTCCAGCGAATGCTTCAGCAGCTTTGCTGTCTCGGGAATTCGAAATTTTCTTGTTTTTGTGCTTGTTGTTGCTCCTGCATACGCACTTTTCGACGCCAAATTTTCAACCCTTTCGCTCGCCGTTGCGCACACATACCCACCTTCGTGCTCTCACCCCACTCAATGCCGCTGCAAGCGACTTTGTGTCGCATGTCGTCCGAAAAGCGGGGAAAATTGTGCGTATGCGTAAATAAGCAATGCTTTTCAGTACATAAGCATATAGATACATACATGTATGCAGATACATACATACATACATATGTATAGGTACTTAAAGGGTACCA
>NW_016171576.1:0-14239 GCF_001687245.7 Rhagoletis zephyria
TTTTTTTTCCAGAAAAACAGGCATTTAGATTTTAGTGCAATGGGATAATGATATCAAAAAGCGCAGCAATACTTCATTACGCGCATAATGCATACATACATACATATAAACAAAAATTAAAAAAGCTTTACAGCTCAAGTAAAATATTTTCCATATACTCGTACTGTTTTACGCTAACTTTATTTAATTTACTTACGTATACTTGTGTACATATGTACATACATACATATCTACTAAATACATACAAACTTATAGCCAGATTCCACATCGATGTGGCAACTAACACGCTGCATGCTTTTAAATCACATCGATTTGTGGCAAATTACATGACGACGATGACGACTCAATTGCTTTTCCTTTTTATTTTTTCCATCTGTTAAATTTAATTTCTTATGATGAGGTTTTCAACATTTTGAATGATTTGCGGTTAAATTGATTGTTGCCGCCGCTGTTGCTGTTTGTTGTCAATGAGCATTGCTGCAGTTGTTGTTGCATTATGAGTTTTGTTGGCAATTCGTTTCGAAATCCAATTTCAATTTCAAATAAACGCTTATGCGAAAAATCATTTGTACGTTACGTACGTGTTGCATCACCGATGTCGAGTTGGGTTGGTTGGGGCTGCGCCAGCGCCAGCGCCAGCGCCAACGCCAGCGCCAACGCCAGCGCCAACGTCCCAGCCAATTGTTGGTGGCTGCCCAATGCTGCTTACTTACTGCTCAACGATTTACCGCTGTTTGTTGTTGTTGTTGATTGCAGGGTGCTGCCACAAATACACACATAGATGNATCACCGATGTCGAGTTGGGTTGGTTGGGGCTGCGCCAGCGCCAGCGCCAACGCCAGCGCCAACGTCCCAGCCAATTGTTGGCGGCTGCCCAATGCTGCTTACTTACTGCTCAACGATTTGCCGCTGTTTGTTGTTGTTGATTGCAGGGTGCTGCCACAAATACACTCATACATAGATACATACGAATTTACCTTTGCCAAGTGAGTATGCGTTGCAGTGGGGAAGTGATTTGTCGGCGGTAATGGCGAGCATGCCGGACGTTGATGAAGTTTANCATACATAGATGCATACGAATTTACCTTTGCCAAGTGAGTATGCGTTGCAGTGGGGAAGTGATTTGTCGGCGGTAATGGCGAGCATGCCGGACGTTGATGAAGTTTAAATTGGTTGCAAAGCGCATCTGCTAATATCGTAGACTTATGAACTTTTGCCATTGATGTTGCTGCAAACAGTCTCAGGCTAAAGCAAAATGGTGGGCTGATGGCGATGAACATTAAAAGCATACTACATATGTACATTAGACCGCATCACTTCACATACAAAAAAAAAAATCGGTAGCGTTTTTCCGCTAAAATTATAAAATCTATTATATTTTAAGATTTCCACCAAAATATCTCGCAGAAATCTTAAGATCTACGTGAGCTGGAGTGATTTGAANAATTTAGTTTTTATGCATAAAAATACATTTTTTAAAGATTAAAAAAAAAAATCACCTCAGATGACAAAACAGCTTAAGCTTAAAGAAATTCCATTCCAAATATTTAAACAACTTTTCAGCGGAATCAAAATAATGCTATTTTTGACGCTGTTGTTGAACTTTTTTCTAAGATTGGTAGGTAAAAGAAAAACTCAGCCAAAACTTTACCGATTTCGACTTATGAGCTATCATTCGAAGAGGTATTTTCTCACCATTCTTATTTCTTTGCAAATAAACGCATTCAAGATATGATGGGGTTATATGAACGAGCGGCATCCTTAGTGGAATTAAGGTGTGCTCATATTTGAAAAAGAAAAAATCAGTATAGTTTTGGGCCAGTTATTCAAGTTTTTTTAAACAAATCTTTGAAAAAAGTAAAAAAAAGCGTCAAAATTCTCATTATTAGGGTTCCGTTGAATTTTTTTTTTAACATTTTTACGCAGACGTTTTAAGCTTTAACTGGTTTGTTATGTGAGGGGTTTTTTGTCAAAAAATCCTTTAAGAAACTACGTTTGTTCATAAATAGCTCCATTTTTGGAGGTATTTTTACTTTTTTGGGTGATGCAGTCTAATGTACATACATACTTAGTANATTTCCACCAAAATATCTCGCAGAAATCTTAAGATCTACGTGAGCTGGAGCGATTTGAAAATACCTGCAAAAATTTAGTTTTTATGAATAAAAATACATTTTTTAAAGATTAAAAAAAAAAAATCACCTCAGATGACAAAAGAGTGTAAGCTTAACAAATTTCCATACAAATATTTAATCAACTTTTCAGCGGAATCAAAATAATGCGATTTTTGACGCTGCTGTTGAACTTTTTTCTAAGATTGGTAGGTAAAAGAAAAACTCAGCCAAAACTTTACCGATTTAGACTTATGAGCTATCATTCGAAGAGGTATTTTCTCACCATTTTTATTTCTTTGCAAATAAACGCATTCAAGGTATGAAAGAGAAAGGTTATATGAACGAGCGGCATCCTAAGTGGAATTAAGGTATGCTCATATTTGAAAAAGAAAAAATCAGTATAGTTTTGGGCCAGTTATTCAAGTTTTTTTAAAAAAATCTTTGAAAAAAGTAAAAAAAGCGTCATAATTCTCATTATTATGGTTCCGTTGATTATTTTTTTAACATTTTTACGCAGATTTTTTTGGCTTAAACTGGTTTGTTATCTGAGTTTTTTCAAAAAATCCTTTAAGAAACTACGTTTGTTCAAAAATAACCCCTTTTTTGGAGGTATTTTTACTTTTTTTTTGGTGATGCAGTCTAATGTACATAATACATACTTAGTAACATACGTATGGCTGTATGTACATACATAAGTACATATCCATAGCATCTTACTACTAAATTTGTCTCGCATTAGCATTGATTGTGAGAAGCAATCAGATCGTTTTGTGTTTTATTGCAACAAATTCGAAGAATTATTTGAAACTACATGCAATGTCAGATTTCTTTTTTCAAGGAAGTTCAAGTTTTACAAATGTATGTACATTTATGTATGTATTTAAGTGTTTACACACATATAAAAACTTATAATAAAACCATACCATTTATGAAGCATTTTATTTAATCACTACTTTTAGCACATTCGGCCCATTTTGCCACAAAAAACCGCCTGGATCGCTTACAAACGACCTACTTAAGTGAGTGATGCATTATTATTATTTTTCTTATTACAATAACAAATAATAATGACAATAAAAAAAATACTAACATATTTATGGAACAATGCTTTGTACCCCTTGTATCCTAACCAATGCAGACAAGTGTTTTCGACTACGAGGAATGGGGGGAGATGCGATTAAGTCGCTGCCACCACATCTATGATATACCTTTTGTTTTAATTTTTTTAAGTTGAAATAGGAATCGCTCGTGTCTAACCCCACGGCTCCATTTTCTATCAAATGTGTCTTAACATCTGTCAAATTTCTGTTTTAACTTTGTCCCGTTTTCTCATGTTGGCAACTTTGTGTCTAAACATATCACTTTCAATGTAGATGGTGCGGTGAAATGAAAACTGAGTTGTCAAACTACGAAATGACAGCTGATGTTAAGACAGCGATGGTAAGAAATTCGGCAAGACATATATGGTTTAAGAGTGGAAATTTCGGTCTCCACTTGACATCTTTGTCTTAACACAGCTTTTTTAACAGAATCTGTAGAAGGTGCAGGACGTGGGGTGATGGAAGTCTTGAATTTCGCCCCCGATTAATCCCTTTAATAAGGAAAGTGTTTCACAGAGTTCGCTGAAGTTGACCGAACTAAGTCTTTGGAACGTACGGACATGGACGCATCCTGCACTTTTTCATTGATCCAAGCATTCGCGAATAATCTGACCACATCTGCTGTTTGCTTCTTTTCAATAAAGAAAACTTGCAAACACCCGGTGACCCTGTTGTCCGAAAAGCTAATAATGTACATACTTTTTCAATTTATTATTTCTCAGAGTGCATACACTCTACACTCAGAGAAAAAAAAGCTGCAAAGTCAATCATATTAAAGGTTATTTCAAAGGATTATAAATTTATCGCATCCAAAGAATTAATTTGTTTGACATTATTATCCATAGACAAAAGATAAAACCGACCCGAAATCGAACCTGGGTTCTACAGAGAGGTAGTACGCTTCGCGACCACCAAAAATGCCTTCGGTTGTGAGAAAACACCTTAGTTTTAGCTTTTCAGCCAACATTATATATTTTTATTTTTGGACCAAAATTTATATGTAATATCTACGACTATGGTAGTATCATTTTGGGTATTGCATACCTCTTTCAATATCTATCCATCTATTAGATGAAAAATCAAATTAATTTAAATCTTTTGAGTCTCTATAGAGGAATCTGTACTTGGCCTCCGATCTCTCTAATCGAATTTAGCGACCACCCTAATAAGCACATACTAATAAGAATACATACACATAATGCTTCCTTATCCTACATGTGGTATGTACATATGTATTTTCAAAGCATTTGTTCTTGTACAAATAACTTTGAATTGCCAGAGAGTTTTCCATCCGCTTGCTCCACTTGCTCAGCATTTGCGGTATAGTCATTTTTAATTTATGAAATAATAGTAACATCGAGGGCGGATTCAGCTTGCGACCTCATTTAAAATGCCTATGCTGCCGTACACCAACGCACATATGTATGTATGTATGCACATTAGGGCGCCCCAATTTTTTTTTTACTATGCGCGTATAGCATAGCATAATTCTACGTGTAATTCTAAGCGAATTCGCCGAAGAAACTATGAGCCTAAAATTAATTTGGAGTTTGCCAATTTGCAAAAATAGGTTTCGGAGAAAATGTGAAAATTTTCACTCTTGCGCCCTCTGATTGAAATTTAAGAAAAAGATAAGTGTAGAAGTGGATTCTTCATACCAAAAACGCTTTATATCATGTCCTTATACAAAATTTAAGCTCTTCTTTACGACACTACAGCAAAATTTTAAAAAACTTATTTTCGCAATTCGGCAAACTCCAAATTGATACTAGACCCATGGTTCCTTCAGCAAATTTGCCTGGAATTACACGTACAGCCTTATCATGAATTCTCATTCCGTGTGAACTCGTTCACATTTCGCTTTTGCAGTTCACCCATCGTATGTTGAATATTCACCAAGCGAAGTAGTTCACTTCGAATCATATTCAGATTATCGTATAACATATTCACCTGTGAAAAACTGTCACTCGCACAAATAAAATCGCAAAACAATTGCTAAATTTTCCGGTGAAATTTTTCACCAAAGAATCCTTTTATGCTATACGCGCATAGTCGAAAAAAGCTCCCATACAAATTGACACGCCCTAATCAATCAATTACATAACATACATATGTTGCCAGAGACTTTGTAGCCATTTGCATGCAACATTTATGATAACTGTTGACTTCGCACATTTGCTACGGCGAACACTTTCCACTTAAAATGTTGGCGGAAAAGCACTCGTCGTGCTTGCCTTCGCAACGAAAACAATCGCATCCAGAATGATGTTTCAATTGCGTTGGGATTTCATGTGAAAATGGCATAATTAACATGAAAGTGTGCGCATTAAATTAATTTGCTTGGCGTTATTATTGCCTCATTGTGGAGTTGTTGTTATTATTATTATAATTCGGCAAATGTGATGTGGATAATTAACCCGCGAAAACATACAATACATACATACATACCAGGGATGTTGCGAACATTTGCATTCGCACTCGTTTTGCGAATGATTCGCATCATTTTACACATTCGCATTCGACATTCGTATTCGCATCAAATGATACGAATGTTAAGCGAATGCGAATGTGTACCTGGGCAGCGGGTCCTCTCTTAATACTGTCGAAATGGCTCTAAGTCTGCCTAATATCATGTTCGGAAAATGTGGGCAAAAATAGAACTATGGACGGATTTAAATGAAAATTCGCTTCTTAGTAAAATTGAGGAAGCTAAATTCAAAAATTAAATTTCGTTTTTCGATAACCTCTCATATTTTTACTGTAAATGCAGTTTGATAGTTGAAAACTTGGGTTTCTTATTTTTGAAAAGGGTTGCCACCTGTTACAAACTTTATTAAAATTATTTAATAAGTGAAATGAATTAGATATTTCAATATGGGTATCAATTGAACTAGTTTTGAAAATACTTTACTTCTAAACACACGTAGAAGGGTTGCCACACCTTAAAAAATCAAATTCACTTTAGTTAAGGGAATAAGGTAACTGATATATGTACATATAACAATATGAGTATCAGAGAAATGAAAAAATTCGACATATTTAGAAAGAAATAAGTGAAGAGTAAAAACATTCCTGAGTTAATTTAAGAGTGCAGTAATTTAAAAGGAATGTAATCGAAAAGAAATCACTGATTGACAATGTATGTATTGACGTAATTATTATTTTAGTTTAACTAAATTCGACTCCTTAATTCATAATTACATATATTTTTATTCATTCCATTAAAATTTACAATTCTTGTGTTTAATTTTATTCCAAAATTTTAATGGAAACAAGCCAACATTTTATTTCAAAGAATATATTTTTATAGTTTTTTTCTTGTGAAGAGCTTACGCATGGCTATGCTCTTATTAAAATGTTTACTATAAAATTATGTCGACTTAAGTGGCTCTTCTGGCGACATATAATTAATTTTTTAGGGAAATGTCTGTTCAATTCGTTTTTAGTGGATATACATAAGTTTGATAAAAAATATCAAACAAGTTCACATTGCAGATAAGGAATTTTTCGATTTTTGCCCACTAGGCGGCACGTACGACATAAAATGTCGTTGTATATGGTTTGCCTAATCTGTTTTCGTCATGTAAAATCTGTCAAACGAAAACCAGTTTTCGCTGAAAACTATTTGAAAATACACGTTCCACTCATTCCAACCGGTCTTCACTAGTATTTTAAACATATTTATCGAAATGGAAGTCATATTTTATCATCTTTAATACGCTAGCTTGGATTTATTGTCAATTAGCTGGCCTAATTAAAATATGAACAAAAGAAAAATGTTGCTAATAATAAGAAAATGAAAGACATAAGGCTATTGCATGGCCCAGTAATCATAGTCAACTTATGTACAGTAGACTGCATCACACCCCTTACTAAAAAAAAAACAAATCGGCACTGTTTTTCCACTGAACTATAACTCGTTAAACTCCACAAAATATCTCGCAAAAATATTAAGATTTACGTGAGCTGGACCGATTTCAAAATACCTCCAAAAATTTATTTTTTATTAATACATTTTTTATTTTTTTGATTTTTTGCAAAAAACACATTACCTCAGATAACTAAACAGTTTAAGCTAAAAAAGTTTGCCTAAAAGTGATAAGAAAAAAATTTCTACGGAATCATAATAATGCGATTTTCGATGCTGTTTTTGAATTTTTGTCAAAGACTGGTTTAAGAAAAATTTTAATAACGCAGCCAAAACCTTACCAATTTAGACTTATGAGGTATCATTGGTAAGGTATTTTCTCACCCTTTTAATTTCTTTGTGAATAGGCTCATTCAAAGTATGAAAAAGGAAGGAAAGACAATCGCGTGTCATTCCATGTTGAATTAAGATGTGTTGGTATTTGATAAAGAAAAATTTGGGACGTGAACGAGTTGTTGTTTGCAAAGAAATAAAAAGGGTGCGAAAATACCTCTCCATTGATACCTCATAAGTCTATATAGGTAAAGTTTTGGAGCAGTTATTCAAATTTTTCTTACACAAATCTTTGAAAAAAATTAAAAAAAAAAAAANCAAATTTGGGACGTGAACGAGTTGTTGTTTGCAAAGAAATAAAAAGGGTGCGAAAATACCTCTCCACTGATACCTCATAAGTCTATATAGGTAAAGTTTTGGAGCAGTTATTCAAATTTTTCTTACACAAATCTTTGAAAAAAATTAAAAAAAAAAAAACAGCATCAAAAATGTCATTATTATGATTCCGTTGATAACATTTTTTAATATTTTTATGTAGATTTTTTAAGCTTAAACTGTTTTGTCAACTGAGGGGGTTTTTTCCAGAAAAAAATCCTTTAAGAAACTATTTTTTCATAAAAAAACTCCATTTTTAGAGGTATTTTCAAATCGCTGCAGCTCACGTAAATCTTAATACTTTTCCGTAATATTTTGGTAGAAGTCTTAAAATATGCTAGGTTTGGTAATCCCGCCGGAAAAACCGCAACTTTTTTTTGTGGCGATGCAGTCTAATGTACAGTAGTCAAAAAAGTTATAGCCGCGCCAAATNAATTTCGCCATTGTTTTTTTTTTTTGTACAAAAAAAATCGGTTACGTTATTTTGGCGTTTAGGGCTCGATTTGTTTTTTTAATATTGCACAAATTTCGAAACTTGGATTTACAAAATTAAATAACAACGAAAATAATACGTTAAAACTTGGCAAAAAATTGTTCAGTTATAGTTTTTTTACCACGGTATGTATTTTCTAATATCTTTAACTGGACATGCACATTGTACATAAAGGAAGTACATAACAAAATTAAAAAAATATATGACTTCTTTGCCTTTTTTCAAAGCTCAAGTCGCCAAAAGTTTTTATTTTTGTTTATGCAGTGTGTATTTCAAAAATTTACCTTGTCAAGAAATCACCATTTATTCAGAAAGATTACAAACTACCGAAACGGACAACGCTAGCATTCATATCCTACTTTGTCCTTTGTCCTTTCTATGATTAAAACGCGCTTAAAACCAATTTTCAGTGTTCTCGTAACATGCAGAAACTTTTGAGTGAGTTAATACATTTTTTTTAAGAAACGTGCTCGATATGTGCCCCGTGAATTGCTTTCAAAGGAAAAGGTTACTTTTTTGCACACTTTTGGGAGAAAGGTGAAAATCTTCAAATTGAAATAAAGAAAATTAAATTCAAGAAGTAATAAAAAAGTAATTTTTGCAATATTGTTGCTAATGCCGGCATTGGATTTCGCATTGCCTTAATTCGCCTTTGCCAAAACGGACACGGACACGCACACATTTTACGGATATCCCATGAGTGTGGCCCGAAAAGTGCGTCTCTTTGATTTCAACTTGACCGCCGTCAACACCATTGCCCCGCCCATTTCCCCCAAATTGCCTCAAGCGCCAACTTCCTCTGATCGCTTTTCGTTTCCTTTTATTTGCCTATTTTCGGCTGGCTGCTGCTTTGGCTTTGCGCCGAAATGCGAAATGGTTTGATCCATGTTGGTCATTTTATTTTTTATTGCTGCCACACTTTGTAACCCCAACCAAACTTAAAACGGATCTCTCAAGGAAGATGTGCAGCAATAAAAATAACAAAAACAAAACAACTTGACACGACAAGATGAAGTAACCAAAAACAATAAGGGTCGTGCGGACGGACATTAGTTTGGTAGCGCCGCCACCAGCAGCACAAAGTAAAGTCGGACAATAAGTTAATGTTTTTCTTCAAATTCATTGTAGTATTTCGTCTTGTTGGTAATTTGACATGAAACTGACATAATTGGTGCTTCTGTTCCTGTTATGTTTAGAGTGTTGCAGTTGCGTTTCGTACCGTTTTCCTTTGAAGGTGACTCTTTAGTGTGCGGACGACGGCATGTGGCTAGAGATGTCGGAGTCGGTGCCGATGCCAAAGTCGGTGCTGATGTTTGGATACCTTACAGTACGGTACCTACGCTCCGGTACGGTCGGTCAGTCAGTGAATCTCTTGGGCGATTTTGGATTTTATGACAGTCGTTGACGAGGTCGTCCGTTGTTGAAACGAAATGAAGCTACCATTGTGGCGCCGCAGGGGTTCTCGGTACGCACTTAATGACAAATCGATTTATAAAACCTCAATGCAAAGAGCAGTAATTGGTAATAAACAAACACAAATGCCCGTAGTATGTAGATACATACACTTGCATGTATGTACATATGTATGTATATTTATGTTGGCCGGTTTATGTTGTTGTTATGCTAGTACAAACAAGACCAACAGGGAAGCTATCAAAACAGTCAACAGTAGCGCTTTGGAGGCGTTTTATAGGCGATTTTATTGTGGCTCAGTGGCTGTAACATCCTCCATTGGCAAGGATAATGACTTTCAATTGTTGTGTCGGCACCGATGACAGGCCAATCATCAATTCTTCGGTCATTGTGTGTGTGTGTGCCGTTTTGGCAATCAAAAATATGTTGTGCCAATGACTTTCGTATTGAATTAAATAGAAGAGGAATAGTAGCATTTCATTTGATAAAAAGCGTATGCCAGTGCAAATGGCAGTTAGCTAGAAAGAGGTCTCTTATATCGATTTCTGTTAAATCTGGCATTGCTGGAATAGTCAAAATCTATCGAATTTGAGGCTCACACGCTTTTTGAGAGAAGTCAAGTATGTATGTACATATATCCTGGATCAGACCCTACTGCATATTACATTATGATAAAAAATATCTTTACTAAGTTAGGTTAGGTTGGTGTGGCAATCGGTTCAAACAACCAACTCACTCAGAACTTGCAGGTCCATTGTGATACCACTGCGAAACACTGGAACCTCAGTGACTAAGTATTTTTCATAGAACCATTTTGATGCTTTTATAAAGCCCAAGACAGGCTTTATTAGAGAAGTGTCTACCTAAAAACCCTGCTATGCTCTTGGCCAATGATGGGTAGTTACAGAAGAAGTGCTCATCTTCCTCATCTCTGCAACTTCTGAAATATTCTGGAGAATTATTCTAGCCTCGAAGAGTGTCCTCTATTTGTGGCCATTAGTAGGCTGGTTGTTCTACAAGTGCCCTTCTTTAGCCATGGCCTGTTGGCCTTTTTAATCAAGCTATTTCTCAATTCTCACTTGCATGTTGCCAAGCGTATCTCAATTTCACTTATATTTTCCAGCAGTCGAAGATTTCGTACATTTCATGGCGAGCCCATCGGTCCTGCAATTTCATGCAATATCCCGGGACCACCTGCCGACCCAAGAAGTTTTTTATCATAGTTTTCGTTACGACATGTTTACTAAGGTATACAGACACCTCTTTTATAGGGAAAAATTCTCCCTGATAAACGCTGCAGTTGTTCCCAATTCGATCGGATGATTTCCAGTCCTAACTCCTTAGAGAAAACTCGTAGCCAACTCTATTGTTTACCTTATACGGTTGACAAACGGGCTCGCTTATTTGCATAAACAGCCTTTATTTGCTTTAACTCATCATTTTCCTCTTTAAAATGCGCATTAAGCAGCCGAAAAAAATGCACTAAATTTTCGGGAATTAACTCGGATCCGGGGAATTTTTGATGACAACACTGGTAAAAAGGGTAATTTGTTGTCTTTTGTACAACTAAGCAAACAAAGCAGGTGTATGCCATTATCTATCTTGACGGGATGCTAGTCTTAAAGATCCTATCGAAGGTGGGTTTAGGGACGGATTAATCGATTTCATGGTTATAACTACCCCATAGTGTGAAGTATAGAAGCGTGACCGACCAGCCGCATTCCATAGCACTGTACATTTTATATCCGACTTCCACTAAAAGCTAAACTGCAGTTAAGAGCTCAGACAAGTTGCAATAATGTTAACATGGGGTCATCGGCAATGATTTTTTTTTTAATTTTTGATTTTTTACCTTCATTTTCTGTACTTGCTATGGAGCAATTACCCCTTCGATTTGGATCTACTTTTTTTAATAGGCATAAACTGCAGTTAAGGCTTAATGGAAATGAACTATTAGTCTGAGAGCTTCGAACGCTCGACCACGTGATTTCATACCAGATTTATTGCAGGCATCTTCTAGCGATTTATTTGGGGTGGTCCTTAAGGCAATAGTTTTAGGTAACTTGTCATTTGAGTCGATGGCCACCCTACAAGTATGATGGAATAATACTTCCTACAAGTAATATGGAGTGTAAACCAGGTGTTAATCCCCAATTGATTCCGACCACCTGCTTGGAAGTTATAATGAAACGATGGCCTTCCTAACACTTTCCACTAAGTACGTAAGTTTCCTGTCTAATATGTGGCCGAGATAGTTAACATAATCCCTCAAAGGAATCACCACGCCTTAGAAATTAGCGGAGAAACTGCGGAGAGCCTGTGTTTGCTTTGTAAAGAGAATTACTTCGGTTTTATTGGAGTTTATTTCGAGTCCCCTACTCCCTGTCCAATTTCGTAGAGTGGCCTTATTAGAGCGCAGAATATCCATTAGCGTATTAGGATGTTTACTTTTAATATCAATTGTCAGGTCGTTAGCGTAAGCAGTGACGTGGCAGCGCTATCTCTCTAGGGCCAGTGACAAGGAGTTTACTGCCAAAATCTAGAGAAGAGGAAAGAGAACTCCACCATTAGATGTGCCTCTGCATAGCTGGCTGCTTAGGGTGGTGTTGCCAAGCCTAGCGGTTATCTTTCTGCTAACGAGTATAGTCTCAATCAGTGCCTCAAAGTTATGGTCAACTCCAAACTTTTCTAAATCACTTGTCATAGGGCTTGCATTAATTTTCTTGAGGAGGAGAGACGTCAGACTTACGGGCCTAAAGTCTTTGGGATTAGTGTGACAGGACCTACCTGCCTTGACTATGAAGGAAACTTTCGTCTCACTTTACTAACTAAAGGCGGATTCACCGTTCATGTCCGCACAACTTTTTATTTGCTCTCAAAATGTTTTTGTCAGCGCCCTTGCTGAGCGTTCACCATGCAGTTCGGCACATATTATTTTGCAAATAGCTGATGATATTTTTGTCTAGATAAATACGAAGCAGGGAGAAAATATATATGCAATTCACTTCCAAATCTATAAAAAAAACATTAATTTGCTCGGACAGAAGATCGAAATCAATTTGCTTCGAACAAAGAGTATTCAGCACATTTTTTTTTAGTTCTCAGAGAGATAGAGTGGGTAAAGAACGTGATGTTTTGTCACTCACGTGGGTATAGGGCTGTTAGTCTCTGAATTGCAATTTTTGTTAACATTTTAGTGTATAATGTGTTTTGATAAAATACAGCAAGTTTGAGGTTTTTGCTCGGGTCCTGTTACCTGTTTCATATGCCTCGGGTACAACTAAACTCACCAACATTCATCGCTCCTAGCTAGGATGAAAAAGAAACCATCCAACACTTTGTCTGCGGTTTCTCGACTATATCAAAACTGCGAGCAAAAGAGCAAAGGGCTTGGCAGTTACTTTCTCGCAGTAACGTTTTGCTAAGCACTAAGTGGTTTATAGGGGAACAGGGCTAAATGCAAACCTCAGGTGGTATAACAATAAACCATGAGTCTAAGTGAGTCCCAGAGAGAAGTGCGCCCAACATAACCTAACCTACTTTAGACTCCTCCTTTTGGATGTGTCGCTAATTTCGAAGGACCGTGCCGTACTCTAAAAAGGTACTTCAGGTATATGTGGTCAGGCGAGTAGATTAGCGAAAAAACTAATGATCTCGCTTGCTTGTTCAATCAGCCTTACTATGGACCATAGGTACTTCCCCTACAACACCAGGGGAAACATTTCATGAATTTCTAGTTTACCGCACCTATATTTATTACTTTTGGACGATGCTTCAAAATCTATCTATAGGCAAATATCCTTGGGACAAAAGTAAATATGCAAATCGTGACTGAGATAGGAATCTCGCTTGAAGATATTTGATATGCTTTCTGATACTTGTGGCAGAAAGTTGAATTAATTATTAGGTTCGATGTCACTGGACAGGGAGTAATGGGCACCAGTTCTAGGACACTCAGAAAGGTTAATTCTTATATTAACTACTAAGTTGGTTTCGCCTTTCTAAAAGATGTCTCCCTCATAGAGCCTGTATTAATAAAGAGGGCTTTGCATTAAAGTACAAATATCGCCAAGAAGTGATTTTTTTTTTCAATGTGAAAACGAACAATTCATACTTAGTTAATATGCATTACTTAACCGAAGAGGTTTACAACAGTCATTGTAAACTTTAATCAATAAATCACTCTTTCGAGTACAATACAGCAATAAACTTAGCAGAATATTATTAATTTTATGTCTCTGTTTTTTATACAATAGTTGCAGTCAATCCCATTAGTGACATTTATCTATAAACGTGAAGCCATTAAACAAATTTGAATAATTTGAAGCCAATTAGAAGTATGGCCTCTTCAATCCACCGATTAGTCAATAAAAAGCAACACAAATATTTTCACACTTTTATAAAAACAATACAAATAAGGTTTATATCCATAAGAGATAATTTCTTAACATAAAGCAATTTTTCATTCTTTTTCTTTGTTCATTGTCAAAAAATTTTAGTTAATGGGCCCTGTCGAATGCTCACATCCGGTTAACTTTATTCC
>NW_016171578.1:0-2112 GCF_001687245.7 Rhagoletis zephyria
AACTCCCAGTGGAAAAAAAGAGCGGCTCATTGATTTGGATTACGGGAGAATTTTTTTGTTATTATTTGTATGATTTTTTTTTTTAATTCCATTTTCGTTTGCTTTTTTTCTTTGCAAGTTAAGTCATTTTTTATACTTTTTTATGCTCATTTTAATGCTTTTTTTCTTTAGCATAAAAAGATATACACATATACTTACATATATATATGGAATTCACGTTACGTTTCATGCGATTGAATTGTTTGTAAACCTATGATTATGAATAGGTATATAATGTATCTGTACGGGCATTAGGGTGATAAGAATTCTTTGATGGAGTTATGCAATTTTTTTTTAAATGCTTTATGTACTGGTATTTGTTAGGTAAATACACATCATTGTTAAATAATTAAGTATTTCAAAGTAAATAAATATTGAATTCCTATGTATGCTGGTATGAAAGTAATTAGTTTTACTTGAGGAGTTTTGATGGAGTAATGGAAGGATAATGGGTGTAGAAAGTTGGTGTGGGTGTTGCGCGAGTGCAATGTAGGTGAAAGCGGTGTAGTGACTGAACGGACGTAAGGACCATGACTTAACTTGCAAAAGACCGACGGACTAGGGTCAGGTTTAGGGGGCCTTGCGGATGAGATGGAGTCAACGGCGAGGCCCATGGCTGCTTAAAGGTATATACAGATGGGGGTGGGAACTGACTCCGCCTGACTGGACGGTTTCTCTAAATACTCTACGGTACTCTAGCTATTCTTCTCTTTATTCTTTGCGTTTTCTTAATAGGCGTGAACTGCCTTTTTTGATTATGTCTGCTGTAGGCAAGTTGGATGTAAAAGACCCTCCCAACCGACGAGCGAAGCCTGGGCTAGCAAGCATGCCTANTAATAGGCGTGAACTGCCTTTTTTGATTATGTCTGCTGTAGGCAAGGTGGATGTAAAAGACCCTCCCAACCGACGAGCGAAGCATGGGCTAGCAAGCATGCCTAACACCATACCACCTTACCCCTAAAGCCAGCGACATAACACTGCGGTAAAACATCGTTGTCGACGTTATCGAAACCTTGCTATATGCATGGAGTCGTAGACGTCGATAACGATGTATAACCGCAGGTTAGTGTTAACCAGACATTGAGTAACCGGCCCAAATTNACCACCTTACCCCTAAAGCCAGCGACATAACACTGCGGTAAAACATCGTTATCGACGTTATCGAAACCTTGCTATATGCATGGAGTCGTAGACGTCGATAACGACGTATAACCGCAGGTTAGTGTTAACCAGACATTGAGTAACCGGCCCAAATTGCTTATCACTCCTATACTGTAATCCGTCGTAGTTTCGATTTTGCTACAAATCGTAAAATTGGTACACTGAAATCCGCGTTGTCGTATCGTTATTTCGAAATTCGTAGGCTATCTTCGAAATTCGTAATGTTGCTTGAATCCGACGTAGCTGTTATTTTTATGTATTTGTCGGAAGTTTTGTACGATTAGCAACTCGTGTCGGAGTGAAACAAATTGTTTTAAAATATCAATCAAATAAAGTGTGTAAACGCAAAAATAAGTATGTAAGTTGAAGTGTGAATGGAAAAAAAAATATTATTAAATGTTTACAAAATTAACAGATCGAAGATCACAACCAATCGCTCGCAATACGAAAAAATGGTGGAATCCATGAGCGAAAGGCCGGACATTGGTCGAGGCTTTGTAAGAGGAGCCAAAGAGGATATGGTGGAATTTTGGGAAAGCGTTCCAAGGATTAAAGCGGCACAATATCTTGTGAAATGGAGGCCCTTAAAAGGAGGGAGCAGAACACCTAAAGAATACGGTCCTTTGATCTAGAGAAAAAAAAGTGGGCGTGGCCCGCCCCCTTTTCCGGATTTTAACGGCATATTTTTTTTGGNGCCGGACATTGGTCGAGGCTTTGTAAAAGGAGCCAAAGAGGATGTGGTGGAATTTTGGGAAAGCGTTCCAAAGATTAAAGCGGCACAATATCTAGTGAAATGGAGGCCCTTAAAAGGAGGGAGCAGAACACCTAAAGAATACGGTCCTTTGATCTAGAGAAAAAAAAGTGGGCGTGGCCCGCCCCCTTTTCCGGATTTTAACGGCATATTTTTTTTGG
>NW_016171578.1:2137-3037 GCF_001687245.7 Rhagoletis zephyria
TTTTTTTTGGTGCATTTTGACAGGGGCGGTGATAGGGGGGGCTAAAGATGGAATTTTCAACATTTTCAAAAGCTTATATTTCGAAAACTATTGAACCGATTTTCTAAATATGGACACAGTTGGAAAGGTGATTGAGGGGCCTTTCATTCGATATATATATATATATATGTATATCATGTATACACATTGCGAGAAAAGGTAAAAAACGAAATTATGGCAATTTTTTTATAAAACTGTTTGTTTTTCTTTAAATTAACTATATTAGCAGATATGTTTATCAGAAAGAGAACAAAAATACCGTTAATTTGATGTATGACTTGTAGCAAAAAATTCTTGTGGATATCATGTTTAACTAAATATATATAAAAATATAGTTTTACATACATGAAAAAAATTTGGAATAAAAAGTCGCGCGAGAGAAAATCTTACTCTCTTTAGTTTTTACAAAAATTAAATTAAAATTAAAAAAATACTAAAGAAATATATACAAACCAGTTTTTTAATCACCTTTTTTGTTATAAGATTGAGTTATAGAATTAAATGGATAATTAATCAAGCTACGCTATCCACAGTATTTTTGCGTAGAATTCCTTTCTGCGTAGGTGGCCTTCGGCCGCGCTTAGGGATTATAACCCTCACTACGTAGAATTCTTCTTTCTGTGTTGCCAAATAAAAGGGGCTGAACACCTTTTGCAGAGAACACCTTTCTGCGTAGGGGGCCTTCGGCCACGCTTAGGGATTATAGCCCTCACAACGTAGAATTCTCCCTTCTGTGTTGCCAAAGAAAAGGGGCAGAACACCTTTTTGCGTAGGCGGCCTTCGGCCGCGCTTAGGGATTATAACCCTCACTACGTAGAATTCTTCTTTCTTTGTTGCCAAATAAAAGGGGCTGAACACCTT
>NW_016171578.1:7507-14236 GCF_001687245.7 Rhagoletis zephyria
GTGATGAGTTCTTGAATTATTTTTATCATAAAAATATGTGTTAGTCCTATTTAAAGTTATAGCTAACACAATTTCTTACAGGAGAATCGTTTATAAGATTAAACTATCAATCCCGTCTATCAGCGTCGTTCATCTGCCGGACTATACCAGAGGTGTGTGAAGCAATTTATGGGAAGTTGAAAGAATCGTTTTTGCAGGTACATATGTATTTTATCAATAATATATAAATTTTCAATATTATAAATACTTATTTGTTAAAGGTACCAAGTAACGCTTTAGAATGGGAACTCATATCCAAGGATTTTGCTACAAAATGGCAATTTCCAAACTGTCTGGGTGCTTTGGACGGAAAGTACATTAACTTTCGAGCCTCGCGTACGCAAGGTGCTTTCTATCACAACTATAAGGGCACCAACAACATAATTTGATTGGCTCTTGTTGATGCCAGCTGCCGAAACAACAACAAAACAAAATCCGTATTAATAAAAGTTTCAAGTTTGTTAAAGAAGAAACTATTTTTTTAAATACTTGAATTAAATAACAAACAATTTATTGTTGAAACTTGTCAACATGTGATGCGCTTATAATTTTGACATGGGGTGTGTATGCAGATTTTAGAGGTTTTTCGAAAATCGATATTTTTTAATTTAACTTCCGATTAATCCAGTCTAATTTGCCTTCTTCGCAGAAGTATTCAGTAAACTCCTGTCTAATGCGTTCAGCTTCTCCCTTACGTGGATTATATAGCCCATCTGAAGCAGTACTCACCGACGTGTCTTGCTCGTGATAAACGCATATATGTAATACTTCTATATTGGCAGTAAGCTAACTTTCAATGTGTAAGCATTCCGAAATCAAAGCGAGACAGTCTAGCAATATGTGATGAGTTTATAATTTTGACACTTTGTATTTTAAGATCTCTCATATTAGTTGCAATTCAACAAAAACGAAACTAAAGCAAACAAAACATTTGTAAACTAGTGTAAGTTTTATTTCAGGTCATTTAACATAAAATTTCAATTGTATAAACATATGACTAGTTCTAAAGTTTTGAAAAAAACATAAATTTGAACATTCGACAGTTTTAATAATTTGTATATACAGCCTTGACCAAAAGTATTAGGCACACCAATAAATAGTGATGAGACATTTAAGCATTATTTGGCTATTTCCTTTTCGATTATTGAATGTTTATTCGGCCTTATGGGGAACTCCGCGTGAACAATTTTTGCCAAAAATTATAAAGTAAAATTTCCCAATTTGTTTGTGTTTTGCTTGTAAAATCTTGTGAAAAATTTGTTCACATGGAATTGGCGATAGCGCTGATTATTTTATACATAAAAAAGTTAAAAAACAAAAAATATACATCTTTCACATTAAATCGATTAGTAAACAAAACAAGGAATATTTCTATACCTTAACGGTTATACCTATACCTTATTAAACGATTATTTCTATACCTGATGGTATAGGTATATATACTTGCAGTGGCGGTCAAAAATGGATGAATGGTGTTTCGTTTTTAATATCTACAATGCTTTTCAAGCTAAACCATTAATCTAAACCATTAAGCTAACCATTAAAGAGTTCTCTTAGGACAATAGTCTTAAAAAGAATATCACTATATAATCTCTTAAAATTTCGAATATGCAGTTTTATAGCACACCTTAAGCTATCTTCAAACGTGTACGATACCATATATCGTTCCCCTTACGCCAGAAACATGAATGTGTAAAAATGAGAATGCTGAGAAATCAAGTTGGAATTTTTTTTTGATAAGACGTAACTCTACGTTCATGCAATTAAACTTGTAAAATTTTGTGGTTTCCGTGTGCGCACATTCATGCTTTTGGCATAAGGGGACGATATGTCCAAACTATAAATTATTCTTTTAAACAAACTATTAAAAATTAAATCCAAGAAAATTTAATTGCCACAACTTTTGGCAACCTTTTCATTATTTGTATAGAGTAAAACATTAACAAAAAACAAAAAAAGGATGGTGTAATAATAACAAGGTGTTGTCAGTAACTTAACCTCACTTTTTCGGCAGGTCTATTCCGGTCACGCATTTTAAAGTACTAGAAAATGTACTAATTATTTACTACTTTTAATCCGTTGGTGCATACTATTTCAAATTAAATGTAGAAAAATGTATAATTACAGGCTTATAAGCCTGAATATATGTTTGTATCGGCAGCTCCACACAGCTTGGACATATATTGTAACTTTAAAAAAGTAAAAGCCGTAAAATAAGGCAATTTTCTATAAGACTGTAAATGATTTTTTAAATAGATTAAAACACATAAATATCGGCAATATAAGCGAATTCCTAATTTAACCATGCAGCCACTCTATTCTAGTGTATCAGTAGTTCATTTGGCTCAATATTATGACAATACAGCAAAAGTTATTTAATATAATGCGATTTTTGTGTACGTTTTTTTTCCATTGATAACCACGATATCTTTTATTTTTTTACTTTTTTAGGACAAAAATCATACAAATCCAGCAATTTTAAATATTAATTATGTTCTGAAAACACCAAGTTCTTTAAAAATCGCGATAAAACGAATTACTAAAATGGAGTATTTTAGATACTATTTCCCAACGAATAGTAGTATAAAAATTAAGATCGGCAGCACTGAAAATAAGAATGCCGATCTTGTCAAAAACACAACAAACACGTCGCTACTCACAACACCTTTTTATTATTCCACCATGCAAAAAAGGTTAACATTAAATACATAGCTTGTGTTTTAAAACAAAACAAATTTCGTTAATTGGCATTTCTGAGTGTTAAAAGACACACGAGATCTTTAAAGTTAAGTCGACATCATAAAAAAGTTTCAAAATCGTCTTCATCAAATACACCAACCATTGACTCCTGTAAAATGTCTCTGCCCGAGTTATTTGATGGGGTCGATGGCGAGAAATTTAGTGCACGTTCTTTTCTTTTTGTAATTGCTTTCTGCCAGTACTTGTTCATTATACTTTGAATTTCCATAACAGCATATGGCTGATCTTCTTCATCAATTTCTTCCATTTGTTCGCTTACTTGCTTTCCAATCCAGTCGAATTTTGGTTTTGGTTTTTTTTCTGTTATAAGATGCTTGATATTATTGATGTCAGCTACCAAATCGGATATTTTCGCCTTTGTTTTTTTTTTTTTTTTCTGCGCTACTAGACTCATCACAACTCTCTTCACTAATCTGAAATGAAAACGAGATTTTCACACATTGCATATACATATTTACAAAAATATTTGCATGCATGCATTAGTAATACTTCGCCGTAGTTGGACATGGCTTTGTAAAAATTGTAGCTGCTCAAAATACCACAATTTTGGAGTATATAGGTCCTCCACGCCAGCGCCATTTTTTGTTGGAGTTATTCAAAAGCCTACACTCCTGTAGATATTGGGTGCGAAGACTCTTCCACTTCTTCTTCAGGTCCTCTATTGTTATGCGCCCGTATATTTTTTGCATTTCCGCAAGAATGCTATGCAATGCAAGCGCCTTCTTTTGCCTGTTGAGGTAATCTTTTGAGCTGACGCAATAAAGGCATTCTTGCTCCTGGTATAAATAAATAAACTTTTCCACGTTTTCCTTGCTCCAGTTGAACGCCATAATTTCAAAGTTTTCTTTGAATTAATCTACATCCAATAAGATGTATTAAAATTCAGCAAACAAAATTTATTTTCACAAGATACCGTTCAATTCCGTCAAATTCGCTTTTACTTGAACACGCAAAATTCTGCAGAATGCAAAAACAAGTATGAGAGGGAATGTCAAAAATGGTAAATACAAAAGAGAAATGTCAAGAAAGTTGAAACGACTTGACGGTACGGACGCATGTGTACTCGTCCCTTTTCTTCTCACCCCCTCTCTTCCATGTCCGAGCAGAATTGAATTCAATACTGGAACTGTGTAAAAGCAGTCTAACTTTTCTTTATCCAAACAATGTAAAATAATAAATGAAATCTCGATCGGCGATCACTGAAACGCAGCTAGCCACTGTATACGGGAAAAAGCAATATTGCCACTTTTTCTCATTAAACCATGTTCGAATCGTGGAAATTTTGGAAGATCACAGGGTTGCTTTTAGCATTTAGATTCTTAATGCAAAAATGGAGTTGCATTTAGGTGACGAATTTTGTATGGATAAATGTACATTTAGAGCTAAATGCGCTAAATGTGCTTTTACGCGTAAGCAAAAAGAGCCCATAAGACTATGTTCAAACAGGCCAATTAGCTGAGGTAATTAAGCTTTAGATTGCGGCATTGAGTTTGGTGTTCACACATACGTCCGCTGCCCAATTAGCGATACGAAGTCAGCTGTTGGATTACCTACAGTGTTGGAAAAGTTTTTACAATCGTGCATTTTTTAGTTTGAAAGTTTAGGTACATTTGGAACGTAGCCAAATAGTTTCTTAGGAAATCAGTTCTTATTTTTACTGACATTTCAATGCATTTTCTGGTGCGGGCAACTGGACTAATAGCTTCCTTCCTTTGTGAAGAGGCATACAAATGATACAGAAGGGTGGGCAAAGTAACGCAACTGTAGTTGATTTCGCCAGCACCGAAGGTGATATGGCATCGATGGGAATTGTTATCCTACTATTTTTCTTTATATAGAAATACGTATTCACTTTTTAGATACATCTATCTACTTTAAGGTAAAGTTTTCCGTAAATTAGGTACAATTTTATAATTCAATTTTCCATCCCTGATGGAATATCAGCTGTAAAACAGAATCAGAAACAAATAGCTGATTGCTCTTTGTTCAATAAACATACCTCCAAGTCAAAATTAAACTTACCTAGCAGGGTTGCATAGAGAATCTGACACAAATTGTTTGCCAATTAATAATTAATTGGCAATTAATAATTTGAATTTTTGTATGATAAATTGGGTAACAATTAAGGTCTAAATTGGTGAATAGGTTCTTAATTGCCAATTAGGGGCCTGTTTGAACATAGTCTAATGTTTGTATCACCATAAAATTAATCTTTAATCTCTATCAGTTTATAATTGATTAAGGGTACTCATATATACGCGCAAGTTTCATATTTGGGCAATTGGGCAACTTTGCGCCATGTGTTTCATGAGGACAATTTTATATCTTATGCAATTTCTTGCATTTAATTATTTGACTATACTTAATTTATAAAGTTGAACAATTGAAACTCAAATTTGAGTAAATATTTAAGTCTTACCGCAATTATTTCGAAAAAGCGTTGAGCACAAACCAAAATGAATGTAAACAAAATAGCTGATTGAGGGTTGCACAGCACACTGCGCAAAGTTGCGCTACAAAATTGCCGCGCAAAGATTCCCTTTTTGTGCAAATGGCTTTCCATACAAATTTTGACATTTCATTTGCGAGGGTTTAAATTGCACAGTTCGCGCAGTTTGCGAGAGTTTTGCGCTTTTAAATGAGTACCCTTATTGTGTTCCTGTGCAAATTTAGTGCTGGAATATCTTTAAAATCACGATGTCGCAAACGCTGAGGAAAAGAAATCTAAAATTACAGTTCTGATGAAATTAACACTAAAATATAATTAATCGAATATCGATTCACATCAACAATGTCATCACCAGATACACAGCAACAACGGAATCACCAGATTCACTTTTATGTTTCCTTTTTGCTGTAAAATTGAAGATGTATGAAAACTAAAATAAAATTGTTATATTCGTTAAATATTTACTAAATTATTATGAAACCTTACCCACCTATTCATTTCTGTACGCTTTACATCTGTACATGTGGAAATGAAAATCAAAATGACTTCTTCCAAATAACCGATGCCGGATTGGAGATTAATTAGGCGTCTTTTTAGTAGCTTTTTGCAAAAGTTGCTGTGCCATACTTATCACTTAAAAAGGATTTTAGCAAAAGTTTGTTGATTTTAGTTAAATAAGTCATTTATTTCAAAGCAATTTTTATTAATTTTGAAGATAAATCTAATATGTGGAAAGTGAAGTAAAATGAAGTGACGAAGTGAAGGCTTCCAAAGTGGAGTGAAAAACTTCATTTGAAGTGACAGCGGCAGCACTGGTGCATAGGCGTCTGTACCGGCAAGTGGTTTCACGTTTCTTGCTTTACTTTTGACATTTTCGTTGTTTCCTAACCAAACCAAAAACTGGAATTCAACAAAATTTAAGGCATAAGTAAAGAATACCCACCGTTTCGATAGAGAAAAAAGAGGAACGGGGTTTAATAGAGTGTGCTAAGCACACATATAGAAATTTTATTTTGCAGAAATAAAAATTGTGGAAGATATTTAGGGTTAAATTTTGGATTTCGAAAACTGTTAATATCTTCGAAACCAATTAACTGTTTAAAAAATAAGGCACCACGTTCAAAAGGTATTTTAAACATCATTCGTTTGATATACATAATTTGTGAATTTGTATAAGACATTTGTGGTAAAAAAGACGCTTAATAAAAAAAAAGCAAAAAGAAATTTGTATTGATGGATTTAAAAAAAAGCCTTATTAACATAGTCCAAAATGATATTTTCTGAAATTTATATTTGATTTTCTTTTGTCTGATGTCTACTGTCTGATGTCTACTATGACTACTTTATTTTTGCATTTTACTATAAGTTTTTATAAAACACCCAGTAACCATAATAGACATCACTGCGGCGGCAGCCCCAGGTTCACCACACTGAAAGGGAATTCTAGTTACCTCATCCTTTCCTAAGGCTACATCACTGGG
>NW_016171579.1:0-2799 GCF_001687245.7 Rhagoletis zephyria
TTCCATGCAAATAGTTATTAATTATTAAAGTACTGGGCTTGGAGGCTTTACGAAATACTGTAATATCTTTAACTGTTCTACAAACAAAACGAATGTTCTTAGAATTTTATGATTTTTTTTATAGAAAAAATATGAAATGAAAATTGGGAAATGTCAGAATAAAATTGAAATCGATCGAGGCAAGATCACTAAAAAAATTGTTTAATTTTTAAATTATATATTTGGCGCCCAACGTGGGGCCCGTCGTGTGTTCAGTCCAATATTTAAAGGATTATAGATCCTAGTTTTGGAGATCCGGCAGCTTCACAATTAAAACCTTCAATCAATTCCAATAAGGAAGACAAGAGAATATAGGAAATCAGATTGGAAGTTTATCCAATCAAATAATTTACATATTTCATCAATCAAAAGAAATTCGTTTTTTAATCAAAAGGGAGCAGTTTTGCAGCAATCAACAATAATTAAAATTTTTCATCAATCAAAAGGACAATTTTCCACAATCAAAATTTAATAATTTTCTTCAATTAAAAGCACTCAAAAAGGACAAATTTAACTGATTGATTTGTTGCCCTGATTAAATTTTATCAAATTGTTCCCATCATATAATTTAAAATGAGTGTATCAAGGGAGCAAGTTTTTGAAATTATTAAAGCAAATAACGATAAAACTAGGCAAGAATTTGCTGAACAACTAAGTATGAGTGNATTTAACTGATTAATTTGTTGCCTTGATTAAATTTTATCAAATTGTTCCCATCATATAATTTAAAATGAGTGTATCAAGGGAGCAAGTTTTTGAAATTATTAAAGCAAATAACGATAAAACTAGGCAAGAATTTGCTGAACAACTAAGTATGAGTGAACAAAGTAGGAAAGAACTTGCTGATTAAATAAATAGCCTTATAAATAACCTTAGCTCTAAATCGTTTTGAATCGTAAAGCATTGAACAGTATATTCCTGTTACAATAAATCCGATGATTGATTCAGGAAATTCTTGTACGGATTTGGTTAAATCNGTAGGAAAGAACTAGCTGATTAAATAAATAGCCTCACCTTAGCTCTAAATCGTTTTGAATCGTCAAGCATTGAACAGTATATTCCTGTTACAATAAATCCGATGATTGATTCAGGAAATTCTTGTACGGATTTGGTTAAATCTTTACCTGAGTTTAATGGTGACGCTTGTTCTTATCCAGCTTGGCGCTCTGCACCAAGTTTTTCTATTAAATATTATAAGGAAGGATCAGAAAAATATTATGTTGCTATGGGTATATTTAGAAACAAAATTACAGGTTATGTTAATTCTACTCTTTCGTCTTTTAATACAGTTCTAAATTTTAAAGCAATTATTGCCAGGCTTGATCAGACATATGCAGACAAGCGGCCAATATACGTATTAGAAAACGAAAGGAGTATCCTTAGACAAGGTAATTTACCAATAGAGGATTACTANCGAAGGATCAGAAAAATATTATGTTGCTATGGGTATATTTAGAAACAAAATTACAGGTTCTGTTAATTCTACTCTTTCGTCTTTTAATACAGTTCTAAATTTTAAAGCAATTATTGCCAGGCTTGATCAGACATATGCAGACAAGCTGCCAATATACGTATTAGAAAACGAAAGGAGTATCCTTAGACAAGGTAATTTACCAATAGAGGATTACTATGACATGATCGAAAAACATTTAACGCTTATAATAAATAAGCAAATAATGACGTGCAGTGGAAATGATGACGTAATAGACACACTTAACGAACGTGCAAGAGAGAATGCATTGCGTGTATTTATCTCGGGTCTTAGGCGGCCAATTTGTGATATCCTTTTTTCTTCAAGGCCAAAGGATATTCCAAACGCGTTAGCTGTTGCTGAAGAGTTAGAAACAAATCATAGACGGTATGATTTTGCGCATACGTTTGCAATGGGTAATTTGATAAAACCAAATAAACTTAGACTAACGGTACCTCAATATAAATTACCTCAGAGCAATCAGGTGCCGCGTTTAAGTATTAGTAATAAGCAAGTACCAATGGAAGTTGATCCAGGGTCTTCGTTTTATAGAAATAATGCTAATTTCAAATATAATGATGGTTTTCCTCAAAATCGAAACATGAATTTCCCCC
This sequence comes from Rhagoletis zephyria, assembly GCF_001687245.7. Lineage (NCBI taxonomy): Eukaryota > Metazoa > Arthropoda > Insecta > Diptera > Tephritidae > Rhagoletis > Rhagoletis zephyria. The sequence goes on from NW_016171579.1 coordinate 2,125, forward strand.
AGCCTCAGGCTTATGTCGCTAAACATCAGCAACATTTGCCATTTCAATCAGGTGTTTTTAAGCGCTCTCGAGAACAATCTGGCTCTTCCCAGAGACCTCAACCAAAGGCTCAACGAATGAATTATATGCCAGAGGTAATGGACGGACGCTGTGATGAGTTTGATTGTAATGAGTACATTAATGAGGATAATTTATGTTGCAATGATAACGATCACCATGATAAGTCTCAAATCGAGGTTTCTGATTTTAATGACGTAAATAATTTTTTAAACTAAAATCTCTCCTGCCATTTATTACGAAGAAAACAACTAATGGTCAGGAGCTTCGCCTATTAATTGATACTGGTACGTCTAAAAACTATGTTAAAAAAATTTTCATTCATTCGCGGAGTTCGATTAATGGAAAAATCATTCACATTAAAATCAATTAACGGATTTAATTTAATAAATTTAATTCAAAATCGAAACATGAATTTCCCCCAGCCTCAGGCTTATGTCGCTAAACATCAGCAACATTTGCCATTTCAATCAGGTGTTTTTAAGCGCTCTCGAGAACAATCTGGCTCTTCCCAGAGACCTCAACCAAAGGCTCAACGAATGAATTATATGCCAGAGGTAATGGACGGACGCTGTGATGAGTTTGATTGTAATGAGTACATTAATGAGGATAATTTAT
>NW_016171579.1:11063-14231 GCF_001687245.7 Rhagoletis zephyria
CTTCTGAATACCCAAATCGTCTCAAGTCCCAAAAATAGTCACTAATTGCTAATCTCAAATTTAGTGACTTGAGATGAGACTGAATTACTGAATCCCAGGGTTAGAGCCATTTCAACAATATTAGAGTGGACTCGCTGCTAATGTACACATTCGCATTCGCAAAACATTCGTTACGTTTGATGCGAATGCGAATGTGTAAAATGATGCGAATCATTCGCATAACGAATGCGCATAACGAAAACGTTTGAAATCGGAATAAACACCCCTGCTTATCATGCAAAGGTAGTTGAGAGAAAGTTGAAACGATGATATTTGATACCTGCGCCGGGTATATAAAACTCGGTTTCGCCCGAACTTATACTTCTTTACTTGTTAAAAAAATACATTTATCGCGAGGTTAAGGTTGGGTAAATTCGATATTTGAAGCTTGAGATTTGGATTTTAATCGAGTTTTAGCTGCAAAATGGCGAATTTTTGAAATCGAACTTCGTGATGCTAAATTTCGTATAAAATCGAATTTTTCTAGAAAAAGTCGAATTTTGTCTTTATTTGCAAAAAATAAACTCAGCAACTTTCTTCTTTCTGCTACTGTGTGTGGCACCGCATTTGCTTTGGGATGCAAGTCATAAAAATACATCGACGTTTTTTCGATCGTATAAAAAAATCTATATTTTCTATGAATCAAATGAGTTAAAAATACACAGAAAAGTGGAACAATCAGAACTTCGATAAATGTTTAAATATTAATATACAAATAAATTCGTTAAAAAGAAATAAGATTTCAGATGATTTATAATCTAAAAACTATATCTAATGCCCGATTTAAATTATGCCAAAATTACTTGCATAAAAAATTTCCTCAACTAACAGCTCCTCAGTTGATGTCAAATGTGTTTTCATAACATCATAAAATCGACCAAATGTAGATATCGCAGTTCATGTCAAAGACTGCCGAAAAATTTTGGTGTCATTCATTGCTGATGTGAAGCGAATTGTTTAGCATAAGTCAAGAATAACAGCCGCTTAGCTATGGACAAACCAAAAATGTGGCTCGATAGAACTCTTCATGTCCTGTTATTTGGTTCCGTGCTAATTTAAAGATCTTGCTTAAAGAGCAGACTGTAAGCATACGCACATATAAATGTATGTTAGAATTGAATGCTCTATAAAAGCGTTAATTGCGGCGTAATCCTAACTATCAGCGGGGTAGTACGGGTCACTAAACCCTTTGTTTTAAGAAATTCTCGATTTTTTGCCCCTATCTAGAAAATTACAAAAGCTAAAGAAATAATGTACATGATAAACTTGTAGGACATTCAATTTCCTACAAAAAAGTCATACAATACTAAATCGCTAATATCCACATTTCTTGAGATATTGGACTTTGAATTTGATCAACAATTTCCACAATTTAGCTTAACAGTCCATGAAAATTCCACACTAACTTCAAAACCCAATATCTCAAGAAATATCGATGTTAGCGATTTGGTGTTCTAAAACTTTTTTGTAGAACTTGTGCTGTAGAGCTTTTTTTGTAGGAAATTGAATGTCCTACAAGTTTATCATGTACATTATTTCTTTAGCTTTTGTAATTTTCTAGATAGGGGCAAAAAATTGAGAATTTCTTAAAAAAAAAGGGTTTAGTGACCCGTACTACCCCGCTGGTAGTTAGGATTACGCCGCAATTAACGCTTTTATAGAGCATTTAATTCTAACATACATTTATATGTGCGTATGCTTACAGTCTGCTTTTTAAGCAAGATCTTTAAATAAGCACGGAACCAAATACCAGGTCATGAAGAGTTCTATCGAGCCACATTTTTGGTTTGTCCATAGCTAAGCGGCTGTTATTCTTGACTTATGCTAAACAATTCGCTTCACATCAGCAATGAATGACACCAAAATTTTTCGGCAGTCTTTGACATGAACTGCGATATCTACATTTGGTCGATTTTATGATTTTATGAAAACACATTTGACATCAACTGAGGAGCTGTTAGTTGAGGAAATTTTGTATGCAAGTAATTTTGGCATAATTTAAATCGGGCATTAGATATAGTTTTTAGATTATAAATCATCTGAAATCTTATTTCTTTTTAACGAAATTATTTGTATATTAATACTTAAACATTTATCGAAGTTCTGATTGTTCCACTTTTCTGTATATTTTTAACTTATTTGATGCATAGAAAATATAGATTTTTTTATACGATCGAAAAAACGTCGATGTATTTTTATGACTTGCATCCCAAAGCAAATGCGGTGCCACACACAGTAGCAGAAAGAAGAAAGTTGCTGAGTTTATTTTTTGCAAATAAAGACAAAATTCGACTTTTTCTAGAAAAATTCGATTTTATACGAAATTTAGCATCACGAAGTTCGATTTCAAAAATTCGCCATTTTGCAGCTAAAACTCGATTAAAATCCAAATCTCAAGCTTCAAATATCGAATTTACCCAACCTTAACCTCGCGATAAATGTATTTTTTTAACAAGTAAAGAAGTATAAGTTCGGGCGAAACCGAGTTTTATATACCCGGCGCAGGTATCAAATATCATCGTTTCAACTTTCTCTCAACTACCTTTGCATGATAAGCAGGGGTGTTTATTCCGATTTCAAACGTTTTCGTTATGCGCATTCGTTATGCGAATGATTCGCATCATTTTACACATTCGCATTCGCATCAAACGTAACGAATGTTTTGCGAATGCGAATGTGTACATTAGCAGCGAGTCCACTCTAATATNAAATGTGTACATTAACAGCGAGTCCACTCTAATATTGTTGAAATGGCTCTAACCCTGGGATTCAGTAATTCAGTCTGATCTCAAGTCACTAAATTTGAGATTAGCAATTAGTGACTATTTTTGGGACTTGAGACGATTTGGGTATTCAGAAGGGTGACAGGTAATAAGATCAACGGAAATAAGGTCAATTGACTTTATTTCCCACCCTGGTACGAAATAAAGTCAATTGACATTATTACCTTTTTAAAAACGAAATAAAATCAATTGACATTATTTCTCTTTCAAACATTAAATTTGCTTAGCTTCGCGGCGGGCCGCGTCAGCGCGCCACACCGCGCGCGTCGTGCTCGCGCTNATCGTGCTCGCGCTCGAGCCCCGCGTACCCCGCGCGACCGGCGCGCACACCGCGTCACGCTACGCC
>NW_016171580.1:0-2800 GCF_001687245.7 Rhagoletis zephyria
GTTTAGCGTGGAGGCCTAAACATACCGGCCCCCTTGCTATAAGCAACGTCCGTTAGATGATTCAGCCACCACGCCTTACATTTACATTATGAATAATGTACTTCACAAGTTGATAATTTTGCCGCAAGTTGGCCCTAATCCAAGGAATCGGGTCTCGATGTTTATTGGCCAGCGCTCNTAATTTGGTTTAGCGTGGAGGCCTAAACATACCGGCCCCCTTGCTATAAGCAACGTCCGTTAGATGATTCAGCCACCACGCCTTACATTTACATTATGAATAATGTACTTCACAAGTTGATAATTTTGCCGCAAGTTGGCCCTAATCCAAGGAATCGGGTCTCGATGTTTATTGGCCAGCGCTCCAGTTTTCTAGCTATTTGAAAAACAGAAAGGGTTAAATAAAAGGACGTGGTTAACCATTTCTTTGCACGTTTATATAATAAATTTAAGCAGTATGTAGCTGGAGAGGCCGAGTCTACAGTCTACCTTTTGACAAAATGATGTATTGCTGATGTATAGGCTGCGGGCGGAAAGGCCTGGATTCCGCTCCGCAGTGTTTTTAATCCGTTGAACGTGGTCGGAAAGGCCGAGTTTCCGATCCGCGTTGTGGTATTTGCTAGTTTCCGATCCCCCTGATGTGATCGGGCGGAAAGGTCGAGTTTCCGCTCCGAGTCTTTCATTGTATACCTAAAGTAAGCAACTCGTTTCGTCAGTTTCTCATTATCTCGTTAATTGTTCTCCGCGCCGGACGTCCAGTAAGTGTTGTTGTGGGTCCAGTAAGTGTTGTTGTTGGTCCAGTAAGTGTTGTTGTTGGTCGGAATATTATTATAGTTCATCGTGTAAGTTGCTAGTGTGTTTTGTCGTATTTTTACTCTTCTTTCTCTACATTTTTAGTACACTTCTAAGCAAGTTAGGATTTTCTGCTTTTCACCACGTGAAAAAGCATCTCATCTTCCATCCGAATCAACCAAAAAGTGAAAATTTATTTTTTGACACCTAAGCCCCCTTTCCGTAGACCAGGTCACATATATATACATATATTTTTATTTTATTATTTTTTGAATGGAAACATTGACACATATGTGGTTCGCAATTCCAGCAGGTCACCAATGTTTTAATTTAGTGAAAAGAAAAGACAAGTTTGTTTGTTTAAATTAATAATTACTTGCTATGTGTTTATTTGAAATGTGTTTGGTTTATTGCTAATTAATTACAATATTACCTTGTGTGAGATGAAGGGTGGAGGTTTATAGGCGTCCGTGCTCGCTCGCTGGTGATTAAAATGGAACTGCGTATAGAAAGATTTAAAGTCTTAAATCGAACCCTCAAAACAGTTTTTAGGATCCGTTTGGAGCGGAAATTGATCGAATACGCACTGACGTGAAAAGTGCAGTTGCTCACATATGAGCGTGTATGTGTGCATGTGTTAAGTTCACATTAGGGTGGAACTATTATAATATAATTTAATAATTTGGTTTAGCGTGGAGGCCTAAACAGGTACTCCTAAGTTTTTATTTGAGAATTGAAGTCGGTTGTGTTTTACTTAAAAAGTACTTGTTAGTTTAAATACTCTTTGTACTTATAGGACTCAGAATTCAAATTTTTTAATAATTTCTAAGGCATTTCGAAAACATTATGCATTCCCTCATTGGCAAAGTGAAGCGATTTGTTTTGATCAAATTCAGATCTGAGAAAATGCGGTCTGCAGCGGCAGAGCTGTGCGACAAACATAACAAGTTAAAGATAAAAAAATTGGTTAGAAATATAAAAAGTTATTTAGAGCATTTCTTAGCTTGCTTACATGATTTTTAACACCAACGTAGTAGTGTTGAAACTCGGCGAATTTATCCACCCTTTGTAAACATCTCTGAAAAGTTTTTCGACTTCCACAGGAATTTTTTTACACGATTGGAAAAGTATAAAAATTTAAAAAGAAGAATCCCTCCAAAAACTGGTAAAAACTGTTAATTCCCTTTAGTAAAACTTTACAGTAGAGCATTAGGTAATAATTACGAACTACCTTCAACATTTGGAAATACAATTTTCTTTGTAAACGAGCGGCAAAATAACGCTTAACTCGGGTAAAATTAAAACTAGTTATGTGATTTATATACGAAATCCAATTTAAATGCGTTATTTTGTGAGGAATTAGCTTAATATACATATTTTTAATTAAAATATTAATCATGTCTATGAGCCATTCTTTTTTAAGTCGGACTGATTTCGTAAAATAAGCTAACACGTGTTCTAGGAATTTTTTTTCTTCGGAGATATGATCTGTCAAAGTTTGCACTTCGTGATTCTGACTAATCATATACTTCTTCATCTCGTTATATCTCGGGTTCTACTCTTCGTAGGGAATTCATCTTAACGTCGTTTTAAAGCTAAAGAAACGGGCTTAACACTTCTATATATAAGATGGTCAAGTTTGTCCTAAAGTTAACTTAGCTATTAACAATTGAACTTTTTGAAAATGATTTGCATAGTGAAGACTAGTAAATTAGTGATTTAAGATTATACCATCGTAATCCTTGTTTAATTCTCTATAAGAAACGTGGTTCAAAAAAATGGGCGTTTTTCAAGAACTATTTTTAAAATATTTTTCTTTATGACGACATGGTTTATTTTATGAGAAACAACAATTTTCAATGCGAACTTTGACAGATCATATCTCCGAAGAAAAAAGTGAATAAAATAATGTAAAAAAAATATTTTTTAAAAACAAGCTTTTATTTAACATGTACAATCAAAGGAATAAACAAAGTCGTGTAACAAAAGATTTTTTAGCAAGAAAATTTTG
>NW_016171580.1:6035-14225 GCF_001687245.7 Rhagoletis zephyria
TGGCTTTTGATAAAATTTCAAAATCAAAAGTTATCAAAACAAATACTGTGGGACTGAGAAATAATATTTTCTACTTTTTAGTCCATTTATAAAAGCGTTGTATATTAAAAAGTTTTTATTTTATTTTATTTATTTAATGATAAAAATGCAAATTCTGCTAATGAAGCGCCTTTTCGCCGATTTTTTTAAATCGAATTTCATTTCTCCGTCTGATAGGAATTTTGTATTTAAGGAGGACGTGGAGTCGTCTGTTGACCTCGGCTCTATTTCGTTATCCTCGAAAGATATTGCCAAAGGTATCGTTAAACTGAAGAACTCGTCACAAACAGATGTCGATGATCTTGCGGTGGTTCTATTTAAAAATTGCATTTCGCTTTCCTATCCTCTCAAGTTCATCTTTAATAAAACATTATCTACACGCAATTTTATTGATGGTTGGAAAGTTGCGTTTGTTAAACAATAATTTTTAAAGTGGATCATAAATGATGTGAGTGATTACAGGCCTATCTCCCAGTTTCGACTACCTGTAAGCTGTTTGAATGTATTCTTAAAGATAAGATGTTTTTTGCAGTTAAGAGCTTAATTTGTCCTAACCAGCATGGCTTCATCCCTGGTGGATCTACTGTTTCTAACTTGGCTGTTTTCTCAGAAGAGTGTTTATCAGCTTTTCAGAAAGGGTTTTCAGGCCGATGTCGTTTATACGGACTTCTTCAAGGCCTTCGATAGACTTTCGTATTTAATACTAGCTAAGAAATTAGCGTGCCTTAGTTGACAATTCAAAGTCGTATTCATTAATTGCGTCTTCGGGTATCTCTAAGGTTGTAAATTGGGTCCTCTGCTATTGGTTTTGTTTATCAATGACATACAAAGCTGTTTTTCATGCGCTAATTTTTTACTTTATGCTGACGTACTTAAAATCTATTCGACAATAACAGCCGCACTCAGAGTCGTTTAATGATTCGCTAACGGTATTCAATGAAAATTAGAGTTAAGTAAACAAAAACCTTTACTTAACTTTTTAACGAATGATTTTGAGTTTTTTTTGTTTGTTTTCAATAAATTTCAATTTCGATAACGCTGCTGTAACAGTGGCAATGATCCAGTGAGCAGAGTAGTTTCGTGCCATTCAAGAGATCCGAGTTCAACCCTCGGCAACGATTTTTTTTTGTAATTCATATTTTTTATTTTATTTAACGTTTGGAAACTTTTTTGATTCATCTTTCACTTTCAGTTTCTAAAATTTTTAGTTTCTCCTGTTTAAAAAAAATATTTTTTCATTTCGTTTAGTTTTTAGAAAACTTATTGCTTAACGATAAATATAATAACACTATTAGAACATCCTTCAATTAGTCATTCGAAATACAGAAAAGGGCTTTCAAGATAGTTGCCGAAATATAAAGACTTTTGTCTCTCGAAAGACTGAGGTGAGTTGAAAGACAGATGCCAGAATTGGCCTGTTATTGGTCTTGTTTGTCTTTTAGCAAACAATTAAATTAAATTAAAAAATTTTTTTTCCTTTTTTAAAGCAATAAAATCTATAAAACAAAATAAAATTAGATCAAACAAGAAAAAATCAATAAAGATAGTTTATAAAAATTAAACAAAAAAATAAAATAAATAAAAAAGGAAAAAGAAACTGTTCCTGCCCTAGGACTCGAACTCGGATCTCTCGAATGGCACGCCAGTGCTCTTCTCACTCAGCCATTGCGAAGAAATAACACAAACGGCAATAACGCAAATTTGTATTATTTCCCAATTGAATGTGAAATAACACAAATTTGCTTTATTTCATTTCTCGTTGAGCAATAAGACCAACTTTTAAACTTAACAATTTGAATAATAAAGCAAAATAGTGCACATATGTAAGTAGTCTCCCAGTTACATTTGACAAAAAGTAACACATGAACAAGTTAAATGGACGGACTTGTAAGTCTACAATTTTGACAGTGCCTGCCCAGGGTCGCGCCGTGTCGCGTTCGCCGTCGTGCTCGCGCCCGCGTCCCCCGCACCCCTCTCCTCCTTTCGCAATTATGCACTGGTAGCATTATAATCGTTTAGAAAAAAGAAGAATAATAAAATGACACTAGTTCACTTCTGAAACTGCTTTTTAATGTCCAAGTAATGGGAATTATTGCGTATGGTTTTATTGCATGCACCCCACCCATGTTGGAATTATACCAGGTGAAGTAATATTAGAGTGAGAAGAAAGATTTTGACACTGCTTTATTTGAAAGTTTGCCTATAAATTGTGACTATAAGGCAGCCGAAGGTCAGAAAATAAAGCGAGCAAGCTGTTTTATTACTTCACCTGTTTATTACGCCATTCATCCCACCCGCCGCTTGTACCGAGTATACGTTCAAATTTAGAAGTCTGAGAGTAGATAAAATTGTACATATTTTTACATCACTATTTCGTACCACATGTTCGCTCCGTCTTCGTAAACGAAATCGACAGGTCGGATATAGCAAGTGATGATAATGCAGAAATTTTAACTGAAAATAAAACTCAAAACAATATTCTCTGTGTTATACATATGTTGCGAACAGGAACGGCAACTTGTGTTTGCTCCATGCCATGGCGGAATTATTCCAGGTGAAGTAATTAGAGCGAGAAGAAAGATTTTGACACTGCCTTATATGAAAAATTGCCTTTAAATTTTGGCCATAACTTGCTGTCTCCACAGGCAAAAGTTTTTATCTTGATAATGTTATCAGGCAAAATTTTGCCCATGGAGACCGCATATTGCTCTTGGCAAGCAATAATTATCAGAGCTTTTATCTTGATAAATATTGCCAGCAATTTGGTACTTTGACAGCTACATTTTCATTTGCGCGATAGCTTCGTGGAGACAACATTATCGATATTTCAATATAAAAGCAAAAATTGAACTGTTTTCTATTAAAATATGTGTTATTATTTGCTTGGGTGTGAAATAGCATACTTTTTAAACTTTTTAATTGATGAAATCCGGCAAAAATTGCCATCTTATAAATGCTTTTATCAAGATAAAAAATGCCCACGCACAAATATTGCCGCTGATAAAATTTTTATCAGGCAATAAAAATGACAGTTGGTAGGCAAAAACTTTTGCCTGTGGAGACGGGCCGTTAGGCAGCCGAATGTCAGAAGATAAAGCGAGAAAGCTGTTTTATTACTTCACCTGTTTATTGCACCATGCTTCCATGCAAAGATTTTAAGGTTTTCCAGCAATATTTTCAACATATTAAAAAGCATGCAACCAAAATTCATACAAAAGCGCTATGGCCAATTTGNCACATGTTCGCTCCGTCTTCGTAAACGAAATCGACAGGTCGGATATAGCAAGTGATGATAATGCAGAAATTTTAACTGAAAATAAAACTCAAAACAATATTCTCTGTGTTATACATATGTTGCGAACAGGAACGGCAACTTGTGTTTGCTTCATGCCATGGCGGACTTATTCCAGGTGAAGTAATTAGAGCGAGAAGAAAGATTTTGACACTGCCTTATATGAAAAATTGCCTTTAAATTTTGTCTATAACTTGCTGTCTCCACAGGCAAAAGTTTTTATCTTGATAATGTTATCAGGCAAAATTTTGCCCATGGAGACCGCATATTGCTCTTGGCAAGCATTAATTATCAGAGCTTTTATCTTGATAAATATTGCCAGCAATTTGGTACTTTGACAGCTACATTTTCATTTGCGCGATAGCTTCGTGGAGACAACATTATCGATATTTCAATATAAAAGCAAAAATTGAACTGTTTTCTATTAAAATATGTGTTATTATTTGCTTGGGTGTGAAATAGCATACTTTTTAAACTTTTTAATTGATGAAATCCGGCAAAAATTGCCATCTTATAAATACTTTTATCAAGATAAAAAATGCCCACGCACAAATATTGCCGCTGATAAAATTTTTATCAGGCAATAAAAATGACAGTTGGTAGGCAAAAACTTTTGCCTGTGGAGACGGGCCGTTAGGCAGCCGAATGTCAGAAGATAAAGCGAGAAAGCTGTTTTATTACTTCACCTGTTTATTGCACCATGCTTCCATGCAAAGATTTTAAGGTTTTCCAGCAATATTTTCAACATATTAAAAAGCATGCAACCAAAATTCATACAAAAGCGCTATGGCCAATTTGCAGAGCAGTTATTAAAGACGACGCTTTCCCTATATTTTGTTAGACTTTTCATAAGTAAAAATATTTGTTTAATTGTATTTTTGGAATAAACAAAGTTATTTTTCCTTCTGTCAGTAAACTGTTTTTGTTACAAATAGTATAAATAAGCAATGGGAAATAAGGCAAAATTTGTTTTTATTTCCAACCTTTGGTGGAAATAAAGCAAAACTTAGATTTAGGTATTATTTCGCATTTAAAAGTGAAATAAAGCAAATTTTGCGATATTGCCGTTTGTGTTATTTAACTTAAATGACGAAATTCACGCAAAGCAACAACACAAACTCGGCTATTTATCCGAGCTTAGCCAGGTCGGTTAAAAAATACGCGACCTGAAGGCTAGTGTTGGTAAGTGAAAAAACTGCTCTATTGTGAATTGTTAATGGGAAAGTGGAGAGGGAAATTTTTGCTTCCTTTTATACGTGACTTATATGTTAAAAGAGTATATATATTTCGCAAATACCTCGCATAACTACTCATTTAAATTGGTTTTTGTATCTAAATTCAGTTAAACTAATCACATTTTCTTGCCAGCTACAAACAGGGTTGCTTAAGTAGCTAAAAGGAAATTTTACCCGAATTGAGCGTTCTTTTGTCGCTCGCGTACAAAAAAATGCAGCTAGTATAAATGGTGGTCTGGACATACAACATTCAAAGCGGTCTGGACATACAACATTGCAAGTTGATAAAAGCGTTCTGATAATAAAATAATATATCTCAGTCCCATAGAATTTGTTTTGATAACTTTTGATTTTGAAATTTTAGCAAAAGTCATTATAAACAATTTATGAGATTGAAAACGAAAAACGTGGAGCGGATGCAATACAAAGCATTAGATTTAATTGACAATATTCAAACTACATACATAACATAGACCTAAAATTTCTACAGCGAAAGTACAAATTTTAGATCGATTTTAAGCCGTCGTTATTAATATACCCACATTCATACATACATTACTCTTCAATTTCAAATCAGGCCTATTACATGCGCCCCACGCTTTTCATTTTCAATCTCATAAATTGTTTATAATGACTTTTGCTAAAATTTCAAAATCAAAAGTTATCAAAACAAGTTCTATGGGACTGAGAAATATTATTTTCTAATTTTAGTCCATTTATAAAAGCGTGGCACATTAAAAAGTTTTTTTTTTAAATTTATTTTATACTTTTTAGTCTTGTCTGTATAAAATTTTGCAATAGATACTAAAATAATTCAACTTGCAGTGAAAAGAGAACAGAAGACTATGCAAGCAAAAGTTGTTTGCTCACATTTAGTATATGCTTACATATGTACATACATACATACATAAAGCAGCAATTAATTCCATTTAAAGAAATGGCGTGTCGTCCATTTCCGCTGTAGCGTATGTAGTGCATAGTTTTAACTTCTTCTGGCGAGGCGATATCTATCTCCAGAGTTTTTCTAATTGTATGTCTTTGATATGATACCTACGACGAGGTTGATATCTAGACTAGGTTTGGCATAACTACCTTTGCTATATTTATAGTATATGGTGGTCTGGACATACAACATTGCAAGTTGATAAAAGCGTTGTAAAAAAAAAGAGTCTGATGAGGTGAACTTGTGATCTCCGAAATGGCTGCTATAACTTCTACCACTTCAGCTTTGTTGTTTTTTCCATTTTTTTGTTTAAAGGCACATTATGCGTCCCAAAATATTAGTTTCAATTTTTGTTAATTTTTTAATTGATACTAAAAAAACATGATACATTTGATAAATTTTTGGATACTTTTCTGATACTTTTTTGAGATATTTATTTGAGAAAAGAAAATATCTTATTTGTATTTATTTCTGGTTGTGAAGCTAAGAAGAGCGATAAGGATAACTAATCACATTAATGTAAGTTGAATTGAATCTCCTTTCGATTTGCGTTATTGTTCTTACAAACTTTTACATTTTCAAATTTCGAATCGAATAACCGAATGGTTGGGCAATGTTCGAAATTTGGAAAAAATCTAATTTCAACCCCTCCCTACCGCTGCCGCCGCCGGTTTTTGCCATTTTTCACTCGCCGCCGCCAAGTCATGGAAATATCTTTCGGCGCCTGAGGTTAATGTGACTGTATCCATTTCAAATCATGCAGGCAGTGCGATGGTATATCGAGAATTAACTTCAGATTACTTTACTTTTGCATTTCTTACGATTTTTTAAGATTCTGTCAAAAAAAATATTTTTTTGGCAATTTTTTTTAACTTTGTAGTTTCCGTAATTTTTAAGCTACTTAGTTGTTTCTATGGTTAGTTTTCCCTATTTTTGGTACATTTTTAAAATTGATAAAAATGAAAAATGTTATAAACGGTAATAATAATACGATTTTATGAAAAAAAAACAAAAAATTATTTTTCTCAAAAAATCGGGAATCCAAATTCTGTATCAAATTAATAGTCAAGCGATTCATTCTTCGAGCTTAAATCCAAGAATTTCCAAAATACGCTTCAATATCCTGCAAGATTTATAACGAGCTCTGATAGTGCCTGCTTCAATTGTTTCAAACGTTTTAGTCTTCAAGTGAAAAAACTTACTGAGCATAGTGAAATGAATAAAGACCATCCAGAAATGGACATTTAAGAAACTGAAACTATCTAAGGCCCTGTCTCCACAGGAAAACACTGATGTCGTGAAAACTATGTCACAAAATATATTTCCAATGGAGACCGCCTATTTCTCATGTGCTGCAATATATGTCAGCGCTTATTGCTTGACATCTATTGCAGGCAATTCGATAGTTTGACAGCCATATTTTCATTTGAAATAAAGCGTGCTGGTGGTAACATCGATGAAATTTTTATATTAAATCAAAATAAAAGTCTGTTCCTTATTGGATTATTTATGATTACGTTTTAGGAAATTATTCAGCAAGTTTTTTAAAGATTTAAATGTTTTTAAACACCGAAATTGAGAGAATGTTGTCTGGTGGCGTCATGCGGCAAATGCTTATTTCAAGACATCAAAGTGCCCACACACAAAAACTTGCAATCACATTGCTCGTCAAAATGACAGTTGGTAGGCCATCGCTGTTCGCCTGTGGAGTTCTGCGGTAAGGAAGCTATCAAATTGACTGTGAAAATGCAGATGCAAATTTCAAGCTAGAATCAATGGAAGAAATTGAAGAATTTAACGAAGAGGTAACTAATTTTCTAGGTAACATATCACCCTTACGACAGAATGGGTATGTGAAAGAAAATTTGCTAGAATCGTATGCTTTAAAGAAGAAAACAGAATTAGTTGCCTCATTTTTTAATTCAATTAGCTCAAAATTACGTAAAGCATATGATGTTGAATTGTTAACCGAACCAAACCTTGAGCTATCAGACTATAATTGCAAAGATTGGATTAAAAGTTTCTAAAAGCATGGAAGAATTGTTCATCTACGGCGGGAACAATTCGAATTTGAGCACTTTTACCTGAAGGGCTTTTGAAATCCAATATTCTTTCAAATATTCCAGAAGTTACAATGTATATGGTCGACAAAGCAAGAAGTTTAGTAAGTACGGAAGACAAAGGCATCTATTCCAAACCTGAGTTTATATGGGACATCCTCTAAGAAGAGAGTAAAGCGATTTCTTACGTGAAGTATGAAAGAACCCTTTATTATTCGAGAAGAAAATTCTGACTTACAAATTAGCCGGTCCAAGTTTTAAAAATTTAGTCCAAGATACGTTATAATTAACTATCCGAAAGAGGTTTGTCTTTGGGTATACTGTGCGAATTTCGATTTGTGTTTGATTGATCTAAAAAACTTTAGACAAGATAATAATTCTGAAACGGAAAAGATTCGCATTTCTATCTTGTCTGCAATAATGNCTGAGCATAGTGAAATGAATAAAGACCATCCAGAAATGGACATTTAAGAAACTGAAACTATCTAAGGAAGCTATCAAATTGATTGTGAAAATGCAGATGCAAATTTCAAGCTAGAATCAATGGAAGAAATTGAAGAATTTAACGAAGTGGTAACTAATTTTCTAGGTAACATATCACCCTTACGACAGAATGGGTAT
>NW_016171581.1:0-4581 GCF_001687245.7 Rhagoletis zephyria
CGACAAGCAATCAGTAGCAGTAATCAACGGCAATCTTTTTGCATGCTTTGATTTTTAGTCAGTCGCGCTACTAGCAGCAGCGCCAAGAATTTGCATTTTTTTCGCAATTTTTTCTTTTCTTACTTCGCTTCTTATATTGTTCGCGATTCTCGGCATTTAATTTCAATGCGTGCCAGCCAGTGTCAGCTGTTACTTACCAGCAGTTTGTCGGTGCAGCAAAAAGCAGCTTGCCACTGTTCGCTACCCGCCCGCGGTTGTTCTAGTTATTCAATCTTGTGCTTGCCGCTCATTTACATTGTTTGTCGCTTAATCACCGCTAAGTTGTTATGATCAGCATTTGCGCTGGTGGCGGTCAACAAAATATTTAGCAATGTTGGCCGGTGTGCAGAGAGAGGGATAACAAAAGCTATGCTCTCTCTTTTCCTTTTTTTAAGGCTCATCCAATTAACGGTGCGTGCCGGCGTTGAGTCACTGGGTACTTGTACGTTTAAAGCGCGCATAAAGCACGCGCCAGCTCGACAATTGACTGTATCAAGTTCAAGTAGTCACTCGAATGGATAAAGAGTAGTGCTTTTCCTATTGTTGTTCCTTATACATAAGTATGTAAGCATTTATAGATTTATTGTTGAGTTTTACAGCTGAAAAGCTTCAAAGAAGATTGAGCACTGCAGCAGGAAGAGTCGAGAAGCAATGGACATTTCAAAGAGAGAGCGGCCAGCTGCTTTTATCTACAAATCGTTTTATAAGCCGGTTGAGAATTGCATAACCACATCTACTCACATAGCTGTAAAGTAAGCGATAAATATTTAGTTAGCAGCTATCTAGTTTTGCATACTTTTAGGCGCGGAAATTTGTTAATTAAACTCAAATCGCGAAGTACGTTTTATTGCAATAAACAATAAAGGATGCTACTTGCGTAAGGAATGGGATAGCCGTTCAATGCATTTAAAATGGTTTACGACAGCTCCTGAATTTTTATTCGCGATCCAACCATGCAGAGGGCTAAATTTGTATGCTTCAGATATTACAGTCTAACTTGAAGGGTGTGTTTTTCCAGCTGAAATTCTCAGTCAACTATTTTTTGAATCACGAGTAAATTTTTTAGCTCCCAAAGAGGCAGAAAACATTTAAATATTTCAAAATCGATACCTTTCTTGGCTGTGAACTATTTAGTCGCGAATTTTTGGGCCATAGAAAATTCGTAACATGAAATATTTTATACAGTTATGATTTTAGTTAGTTCCTTGATTCTTGCTCGCGAGTATTGAGGGAGTTAAATTTGTATCTTTTGAAACACACGTAAATAATAATCACATTTTATCACAAATGAATGACTCAAATGTATTTTTATTGTTCGTATGAAACACAAGTAAAACACCCAAAAAGGCAATTAAGGACTAATTTAAAAATCGCTAACCTTTCTCAGATGTGTCTTATTCCAGATGCTAATAAATCGTACAAGTGACGAGTTTAATTTTTGCCTATCAAAAACACCTTTGTGCTTGCAAAGTAGTGATTTTGCCATTGGAAAATATTCTCACAAAGTGGTGCCTCAATTTAGTTCCTGATTTTTCGCTGTCGAGTAGTTTGCGAGTTCAAATTTTTTCTGCTCATTTGTGGTGAACTGAGAATTGTTTAAGATATGAATATTTTTGAATTTTTGCTGTTTGAAATGGCGAAACCTATGTGGAAAGTGATTCGCTGACTCGAGTTAGCCACAATTTTTTTTTACTCAAATGAGTGAGTGGCTAGAATTAAAGTGATTTGAGACTCGCGAACTGATTCACGAGTGAAATCTTCTCATACAAAATATTGCTCATGAAGAGCAAGACTGTACTTTTGTTCGTAAATTGAACTGAAAATTAAGAGCAAGCTTGTAATTTCTTATCGTTACTCTTTCGCACGTATCTACCTACAAACGAACTACACATATTTTACTTTTTTCCTGCGAATAACTCGCGAATGAATTTTTTCACGCGCAATATGATTACTTAAGCATAAGTGTACTTCCCTGCAACGTTGTGATTTCGAATAATTCAAGCTATCACGTTAGTAAGAGCTTTTTTGCTAGCGAACGGCTAACGAGTTTATTTTGCATCGGTAGAAATTGAAAATTTTTGTGAGCTGAATCTGAGTAGTTTTAGTTAAAAATTTCAAATCTTTGGGACAATTATTATTTCCATTTTCATATGAGTATATTTATTATTTAAATTTTTTTTTGTAAATTTATTTATTTTTATTTTTATTTTGGCGTTTCATTTTTGTCAAATTGTTTTTTTTTTTATATTTCATCATTTTAATTTCTTTGTCTTTTAATTTTAATTTAAATTTTTTTAATATTATTAAGTGATTTAATTTTCTATTTTAGGTACAATTTTTTTAAATGGTTTTATTTTATATTTTTTCTATTTATTGTGTTTATTTTTATTCTGTTTTATTTTGATTTCTAGGGATTTTTTTAATTTTTGTTTTCAATTTTTTTTATTTGGTAACTCTAATTTTTTATTTTATTTTATTTCTTCATTTTTAAGTTATTTAAAATTCTGTGTTCCTTTCATTTTATTTTCTTTTTTTCCAATGCATTGAATATTTTTTACTATTTAATTCTTCTTTCATCTGCTTCACTCCACCATGTCAAATTGCCACACATTGAATATTTTTAATTATTTAATTCCTCTTCAATTTACTGCACCCCACCATGTCACATCTCGTTTGCTTTTACGCTGATTAAATGTGTCAGATAGTCGATTTGCAATTGTTTCCAACGAAAGTACTGACTGCGCATAAACTCTCAGCACCTCCACACGCCTTTTAAACAATATCGTTTTTTTTTTTGGTTTATTTAAGCCCATTACAATGAAATATTTTTTCAGCTTCCCCCTGCAAGCAAAGTAGGCATTATAACGAATGGCACAGAGAGCACAGCAGTCAGTAAAAAATGAGAAGTCAATAACCATCGACCGAGGCCGCGAGGACGGCATAAATATAAATGTTAAAAATTAAAATAATAAAAATAAAAAAAATTTATGAAATATTACCAAATGCGCCTTTAACCGAACAACGGAAATCAACGAGCACAACATAGTTGCTGCTGAGTAAAGGGCGCTACAGGTTTCACACATTTCTGGACCGAAAAGGTGCTGGGGTTGGGTCGAGAGAAGTTCATGCCACCAATTGTTAGCCAACGACCGTGCGCCTGCCTGTCTCAGGCTGTGTGAATATGGCTGTGACTGCAAACGAGGCTGTGAATGTGTGTAACAAAAATGATTTGTATGCTAACCGGAAGTGAGCGAGTTGCTAGCGCAAGGATGAACGCAGCTGGTGTTGAGGAAAAAGGAATCAAGAAAAATGTGCACAGCTACCGAGGGCTGCTTTGGTCATAATCCTAGCATTTGAAATGCGAAGAATTGTGAAAATGAAAACTACAAATAAGTTATGCAAAATGGCAATATTTATATAAATTTTTTTGAAAGCAAAATTACAAATGGGCGAGCAGGCAGGAGTAAGTTTATGAGTGCTTCGGAGAAAATGCGGATGCGATTTTTCGCGTAAGCATGTACATACATACTACATATATATAGATGCATGCATGAAATATTTTCCTCATCTATTTTTATGTGGGCGTGTCAGTTGAAATATGGATGTGCTTTCTCGTAAAAGGCGAGCAGGAACAGTGAAAAGTCTCTCCAGCGTGCACTGATAATCTGCTGCTGGGGCAAACACTTGAGTGGGTTTTGCCAATATGTATAGTAAATAAGTGCATACGTCGCTGGAAGCTGGTGGCTAGCTGAAGCGTGAGAAGTAAGTATGTATAAGTATGTATATACAAGGGATTTCCTGAAGTTCTAAATGAATAAACACTGCGAGGATCTCAGTTAAAGCGCAAAATGTAAGACTCACCATTAAAGAGGAAAATCAGAACATCGAGGAAAGTAGTCGAAGTATACACAAAAGATACACTAAAAAATATTTCATATTGACCCTAGAAAAAAAAAATCTAGTAAAATGTATCTGTACCGAAAATTCTTATTGTGTACCGAATATACTTTGAAATTATAAAAGGGCTGAAAAAAGTACAATTGTACCAACTTTCCATCACTGCTACAAAGTACTGTTAGTAAAGAGAGAGGCAGGGCGAGAGAGAGAGAGAAAACATGATATATAGTCGTATTCATGATACAACTATAATAAGGTAGAACCGCTGAGAGGCACTTTTATCATTTTTGACGTTTGTAAACCATTTAGTCTGCCGCTCTCATTTCCATTGTTTATTTTGGTTTTGTTTTTCCATTCAAACAAATCATAAATCAAAAATATTCTTATAAAAATACAACTTTTCAAGCGTGAAAAATTTAGATAAAAACACGATGATACTCAGATCTCAGTTCTATCATTTTAATTACATGTGAACTGGTATGTATATATGTTTATTTGTGCACATAATTTAATGTTGAGCGAAAGTACCGCCGAATTCTTTCGTGACATCGTTACTCCAAAGAATGGATGCTCCAATATTCACCGTTGCAAGGAATCTAACCTGTCCCAAATAAAACCAGTGGATTGCTTTAGTAGAGTTTCAGT
>NW_016171581.1:9014-14225 GCF_001687245.7 Rhagoletis zephyria
TGCTATAATGCATTTATGGCTTTTAATTTGATTCTGTTTTGCTTAATTGCTTTTTGATTTTCAATCAAATGCCAATCGAAAATCAAGCTATTAGTTAGCATACAATGCAGATGTTTAATTTATGCACATGTTTTGCTTGGAAATTTAACAGATATACAGAAATAAAGACACACACACACACACATCCATAACTTTACAATTGAAAAGCACATAGTTGATATTTTTGTTAGCTCTTTTTTCGAGCTTACGGCCAAAAGGGATTTAACAATCCCGTAATGCTAAAATAATATTATAGCATTAAAGTACTAAAGTGTTGGCTGTTGATTTTCAAAATAGGATGTACCAGCCTTTTAGCCTTTTTGGAGAATTTTTGGATCCCATGAAATTAGGTTCTCATTTTTCTAAAACCGCACAATTTTTTAATTTTAGTTTTTAATGCAATATCTCTACCCTTTTTCCCTTTTCCTTCTTCCCCTCTCCTACCCTTTCTTTTGTCTCTTCCTTTTTCTATATTTCCCCCATTTTTTTCTTCACTATTTTCCATTCAACTAACAATGCCACAAAACGACAATGCGGTAAGATTCGTACTTTGGCGCTCAAATTCTATGAAAGCATTTATATTAGCGCGGCATGACGTCTCGCGGGAGTGGTGTGTGCTAAGGGAGCGGTCATTATAGTTCTCCTGGCACTGCCATTGTGCGTGAAATGGATTTTGATTTTCTTTTTTGACTGCCTGAAAGCGCTCTTTTTTTTTGGTTACCTTTTATCTACTACTTTTTTCCGCACTGCCAAATATATAGTTGGTTGAGTACCTGCACATTAGTTATGTATGTACGTACTCTCATACAAATAATGACAGCAAAATAACGTGCAAGTGTCGCCGGAAAATAATGAAAATAATCAACAACAAAAAAAAGGGGAAAAAATTAAATACACATACATAAATATTTTAAACACAGTTGCTGTGATTGCGATTGCATCAAAACGTAGCGAACAGCGACGCTGTGAAATTTGTGAACTTTACATAAAAACATGCATACAATAACAAAGGTGATGAGGATGGATGATGATGATGCAGATGATAAATGCATAGATGGTGTGTAGGGTATGAAACTCGAAATTAAAGACTAATATTTTAATAGTAAAACTTTTGGAAAATATTATTGCAATGCAGATTATTAAAATTTCCAAAACTTAACTAAAAATCATTAAATCTAAGTTGAGTTTTTAATACCGCATATAAAACAAATTAAAAAAAAAATTGTTTAAATCATTTTTTTTAAATACAGATGTATATATGTATGTACATATATATGCATGTATTAAATTTGTAAAATTATAAAATTCTAATTTTTAATCTATTTTGTGTGCAAAAATAATTTTTTGCAATTAAAGATTCTTTAATTTTTTCACACCTTTTTTAAGGATACGGAATAAATTTTTTATGAAACCTAAGCCCTATGTGAAAACTTGAATGCTTCCAGAATCATTGCCAATTGAAAAATTATTATTTTTTTTTTAATTCAATATGGATACTGACAGAATTTTTCACGGTGAAACCGTGTTGTAAAACAGAAATTTTCTCTAAAAAACTCTAAAGTTGCATAAAGAAAATTTTGTTGTAAGCTAACTTTTTTCTAAACGTTATTATATTTTAAAACTTTTGTGTTTCAATAAATTTTACGAAAAAATATAAATTCCGTAAATCCTTAAATTGTGAAGATTAAATTTTTAGTTATTTGAAACTTTTCTAACTAGTCGAATCTAAATATTCCAAACTTTTTATATAAACTTTAAGTTTTTGGCTTCGGACTAAGCCTTAAATTTAACTAAGAAACCATTGTTCATAAAATTTCGTTATGTTTATTTTTTTCTTTTATAAAACATTTGTGCTTAGATAAATTTCACGAATAAATCCAAATGTTGCGAAATCCGTAAATTTTGTAGTAAGCCTAATGCCGCATGTACACTTAGCTTTTTATAAAAATATTTTTTTAAACATAATTTTTTCTGTTAAATTCCAACTTTTTGTTAAATTTCAGCTTTTGTTAAATTTTTGTGAAAACGTAAGTTTTTTAAGAGTAATTTAAATAGTTCAATAAAAAATTTTATTGAATTATTAAATTTTTTTCTAATTAAAAAAAAAGAAAACAAAACATGATTAAATTTTAATAATATCATAAAATTTCAGTTTTTAGGTTAAGTTTTTTGGTAGAATTCAGAGTTTTTGTAAGCTGATAGTTTTAGAATTATTTGCTGTTATAAAGCTTTTAGTGTTGCATAAGTTGCACAAAAAATATAAAACCAGTAAAAAAAGCGTAAATTTTGACATAAAACCTACATTATTTGCCAGCATTGTAATATTTTTGGTCAAAGAAAACTGCAATAAATTCCAATCTGTTCGATCAAATTTCAGTTTTTGGTTAAACTGTGTTTGAATCTTTTTGTGTTCAAACATAAAACTTTTAGGAATAATTGAAATAGCTTTGTCAAAATTTATGTTGTAGCTCCAAGCCATTTATTTTTAGTTTTTTCTTTAGTATTAATAAAATCAGATTGACTTGAGCTCCAATACAGTTTTTGCCAAAAAACAAAGATATTGAATTTAATAAATATTTTTATATTAATTTTTGAATAAAATTCCAATTTTTTGCTCAAAGTTTAAGAAGTGCTTGGCAAACTGCCGATTTCATCAGCAATTTAAGTGAAACATGACATAAGAAATATTAATTTGAGTAAATTTAAATCATTTTTTTCTTTTTTATTATAAACTTTTTGACAAAATTTTAGGTGAAACATTAACGTTTTGTAACGGAATCTTTTTTAATTGTAATATATTTTTTTTTAATTATTAGTTTTAATTTTTTAATTGTTTGTTTTTATTTCTAAATTTTCTTTTCTTCAGTTTAGTGGTTAAATTTTGTGTGAAATGTTAACTTGGGTGTTTTAAATAGTTTCTTTATTTTTATTTTTGCTTGTTTAATTTAATGTAATTTAATTTTTTCTACACTAGTTGGAATATTTTTAGAAAAAATTTCAGCTTTTCTTTGAATGCTGTGTGGAACACTAATTTTTGAAAGGAATTTAATTTCCATAATTTTAAATTTCCCTTTTTTTATTTTCTTTGTTTTTGTTTTAAATATTTTTTGATTAAATTTCAACCTTGTGATAAAATTTCAATTAAAATAATAAGTTTTTAAAACATAATATAATTTAGTTTAAATATTTTTATTATTATTTTTATATTTGTGTATTTTTGTTTTTTTTCACATTTTTTAAATTTCTTTTAATAAATTCCAAGGTTTTGCTCAAGTTTCGGTTTTTGGTTAAATTTTGGGTGAAATATTAATTGTTACTAAAATTTAATTCAGTCTTGATTATTACGTATGTTTATTTTTATATTTTTTTTTCACAAAAATTCAGGTTTTGAATAAAAGTTGTTCGAAACACTATTTTCACCGGAATTAAGTTTAAATTTGTTTCATTAATTTGATTTATGAATTCTCGATATTCTAAATTATAATTTTTTTTTGAAAAATTTCAGTTTAAAAATAATATTGCTTAAACTTACTGCAAACACCTTGAAGTCCCATCCAAGCCAAAATTACCATACAACCAACCTCTTCACAAGCCTTTCACTCACTTAAATTTTTCATAGAAAAAATAAATTTGCATAAGCGTGTGTATGTAGTTCAGCATTTCTGCCGCAATGCAATGCGTCAAACAACCGAATAATAGCAACGAATGCAAAAACTGGAAGAAGAGAGGGAGCTCATTTGTGTTGAAACAAACAAATTCTAAGTGCCATTGACCTCGAATGCATTTGCCTGCAAACGAAAATCCAGCAAGAAAATGTGAAGGGCCACCTGCCCACTTTGCTTAACGGCTACACAGTCAAGCAAATAAATACCTTTCCATACGCCTACGCCAGCTACAACATTTTTTCTTGTAGTTGCTAGGTGGCAGTGGCTACTAACCTAGCGGCACCACCTGCCGGGTGTATTTTTTACACTTTATGTTGGCTTTTTGTACTCGGTCGTAATACATACAAAGCAAATATATGGTGCTACGGATAATCACTGATGAGATAAAGCAGCAAAGATAGTAGATAGCTGGGGGAAGAAACTACTGCGCCTAAATCTCTTCCTCAAGATAGTTGGAATCTGATGACGATTACCTGATGGGGGCTTTGAGACGCTTGGGCTTAACAGCATGCCACACTTGCAAGTCAAGCTTTCATGGAAAACTTCAAGGTATTTCACGCTATTGGTATACTATAAAAAGTTATATTCAATCTAAACGCCCATTGTTCACAGCCCTTTGATTAGATTTTTAAATAGCATTGTCATTTACAAGCAAATTGTTGTTAAATTCAATGCCGTTATTCTTTATCGGTTAATACTTAAAGTGAGCGCATACACGCAACACGCGATACCGGCTGGTCCGACCAAATTCAAACGAGTGAATTGAGGCACGCGGTGAGAGAGTTTGTATGCCAATAAAAGTACAGTGTGAAAATGCTGCCCACAAAGCTTGGCGAACTTCAATCGAGGACTGGTTTTATTTTCCTAGTCACTCTATTCTTGCTGAACTGGAGCGCGTTCTGTGAGGAAAAAAGTTTCACGGAAGACGATTGCGCTGCGATCGCCGCTAATAGCACCTGCAATTGCACCTACAACGCCTACGAGTCGGTTGTGATTCACTGCAGCGCCAGGTATGAAACGGCTAACATACGGATCACAGTGCTTGATGGAAAGAATGTAGAGATCAGTTGCCAGGGTCGCATTGGCGTGGGCTGCAATGTCACGCATCCCTGCATACCCGCAGAGCTGCTCGCGCGCTTGTCGCCCTTAGGCCGCTTGCACGAAGTCCGCTTTCTCAGCGTGCGATACTGCTTTCCCTTCAGTGAAATTTTGAAGCAGTTGTCGTTGGGGCAGAGCGACATCTTGCAGGTGCATGGCTTGGAATTTATACCCTTACTACAGCGGCGGCATTTCGGCAAGGACCAGACGATGCTGAAAGAAATAGACAGCTTGGAGTTATTAGCGCAGAGCTTACATCATTTTCATGACGAGCAATCATTGACACTGGTCGCACAATTACCATCGACCGCGTTGCCTAAAGAGCAGCAACTAGAGGAAGATATTTTGGGCGCTTTCGTTCAGCTACGCTCACTGACAATCGATACGCATTTCAAGCAGTTGCCAGTTG
>NW_016171583.1:0-3837 GCF_001687245.7 Rhagoletis zephyria
TTAGTAAGTCTATTCATGATGAAATGTCAAAGCATACTGAGCATCTTTCTCTTTGACACCATGTCTGAAATCCCACGTGATCTGTCAAATACTAATGCATGAAAATCCTAACCTCAAAAAAATCACCCGTTACCATATTTTCTTTTGGATTCCAAAAATGGCTGCCGTAGTTTATTCTAAAATACGTATTAATTTTTACTTAGAATTTTTAGAAAGTGTTTCAAAGCACACTATCAAAAAGCTTTTTTTATGGAGATACGGCGAAACCGAAGTTATTTGCAATAACATACAGTTGTTTTGTCTGGCGGAAGTTACCGCCAACAGAAAGTGTCTGACAATATCGAATATTGATTTCTAAGAAATTTTGTGAAATTAAAAGAATTGTTTTACGCTCGGATTTTTTTCAATTTGAAGATGAAACCAAAGACGATATCTACATATATGTGTGTATAATACGATGGACAATCCATGGTGCCGCAGCTTAATTTGCGTTAAACACACATATATATATTAGCACAGATTTTTTATAATTCTGATGAGGGTGCAATATTAGCACCGAAAGCTAAAGAAATAAATTGACATAATACTTATCAATTTGGCTCGTAGATATCGTTCAAATTTTGTGAAAACATCTATAACTAGAAGTTAGCGCATAAAAAGAATTTTACTCATACGCCCAGCAGTCTCACGTCCTTTTGTTTACACGCATAACTGCATATATTTATTTGAATGAATTGTGGTGCAGTTTTATCTATGAGATATGCAACCTTAGCCTTAAGTCCGAGTGAAAGTCTCTTATTTCGCTTAGTTTCGCTTTGAATAAAAGTATATCGACCGAAATTTTCTCAATTGTATGTAAAAGCTTGTTTAAGAAATTGTACAAGCTATTGCGTATACAAGCATATACATACATACATATGTACATCTGTATTCGTAAATGTATGTAAAAAGTTACACCTGATTTAAACGTTTTGCATTTTATGCCAATTCATTTGCATGCAAGTAAGGTGTACTGCATTTTAAAGTATTACTCGACCAAGCAACAAACCAACGAGGCCCTTGAAATATAGTTGTGGTTAAGTTGATGGCGCTGTGACCACAAAGAAATTTATTACATTTTATTTACAGTGAAGTAAAAATAAGCATAAACAGTAGAATCTCGATAACTCGTGTCGTTCGGTAAGTCGAAAATTGCGATAAGTCATACAAATGTTCAGTCCCTTACTACAACTGAGATGCGTACTTGGATAGCTACGCAAAATGCTAAAATTTGTTCGGTCAAACGGTTTTGTGATTTTAAAAACATTTGTGTCTCACAAAAATATTTTATAACTCGTTCCTATTGTTTTCAATGCCGGTTCATCGTATTAAGAGAAATAGAAAAGGGTTCACAAATTGCACTTAACCCTTATTTTTGATTTCTAGCTTCATAACTCGCAGTCTCAGTTGTAAGAGTGTTATTTTTTGTGTTGGCTATCTATGTATAACTCATAGTAACTCTAACTCGAAGGTTGCAAAAGATCAGAGCAATTTATTGAATCTCAAATTTTTCTACAAAGATAAAAAAATCTTAGTTGTCAAAGCAAAACCAACGCCAAAGCAGCACGAAAGCTTTATGTGTCAGAGGCTTTATTTTTTATGAATAATATCATTCAATTCTAAAATAATTTCTGCCAAAATTGATACTTCAAATTTTTCCTGCTCACTTGATTATCTGCTAAATTTCAAACCAACACAAAAATTTCGAAAAAAAAAATTTTCTTTCAAGTGTTTCTTTATTTCCGAAAAGATGATTAAAATATTTAAAGGGTTATATGTATGCACATACATATGTATATACCAAATTTTAGGCTGGAATATTCCTACACACATATACCCAAACAAATAGCAAAATAGATATGTAAACCGAAACTCGCATAAAAAAATGCTTACTGGTGTATGTCCAATAGGGTGGTCCAAAAACAGGAAAGTCAAAATTGTAATGCTCTCACCCCCAAGGACTGTTCTATATAGCGAAAAAACTATACGTTTATTATGTATTTTGAAATCAAAAAATATCTAGAGGTCGCTTACAGCGTTCAAAATTTTCCATGTATTCTTATATGGGGGAAAACAACTTTTCGGAGAAACAGAATAGAATTCTCGAAAATCAATATTTTTCGCTCGGAAAACTCTGGTTCTCTTATTTAACCATTTTTTTAATACCAACGAATTTTATTGGTCCCCCCATTGCATTTTTCGAGATCTTTGTGGGTTTTTGGCGAACCTATAGATTATAGTTGCGATGAGAAAATCGTTAAATAAACAATTGGGTATTATTATTGGGAATCTCCTCCATAGAAACAGATTTTTCCGATAGAAAAGTTGTTTTTCCCCCATATAAAATAAATGAAAAACTTTGGGCGCCTTGAGCGACCTCTAAACATTTTGTGATTTTAAAATAAAAAAACAGGGATATATTTTCTAGGTATAGAACAATCTTAGGGGGTGAGAGCATACAAATTCCTACTAACCTTTTTCACATGCATTTTTGGACCACCCTAATGCACATATATTTACCTCTATTTGTAAATATATGCCTCTGTATATTTATAGTATTCATGTGCGATGAAATATTAGCACTTACGTACATACATATGTACCTACTCGTGTGTAAGTGCAGCCATTGGTTTTTCGAGAAAATGTAGTCATTACATTCGATTGTACTCTCCGTTGGCCACAACGTTAACACAGCTAACAACATTTTTGCATTAATTTTTGGTTTTAGGCAGCAAAATAGCCCACATATGTACATACATATGTACGCACATATGCTGCTCCATACACACATGGATAGTTACTAAATAAAATACTTCTACACATACATACATGCAAAAGCGTAAGTGCACCTAACACTCAACGACTTATTCGTTTAAGTGAATTACAGATAAGAACCAACTCTAACTAGGCAACCGACAAACGCCCACAAAACTAACCGGTTGGCATATTTTGAAAAAATAAAAGCTTATATGTATGAGCGTGTGTACGTACGTATGTATGTATGACTGTCACCACATAAACGAATGGCTAAACGCACAAAATGTCCGGTTTTCCGCTTTGGACATCCTCTTAATTTTCCGACGTTCACTAGCGGCAAACGCAAATATGTATGAATAGCATGTAACATAGCATGTACATAGGCATTAGTTAGGCATACGTGTATGTACTTACGTATATATATATATGTATGCACCCACAAGAGCCATTAGGCACATTTTAATGCCTATTTAGGTATGGACATTAGGGTAGACCTTTATTATTAGGAATATTTATGCTATTTAAGAATATGATTTGAATAGAGTAAAGCCAAATAGCCAAGTAAACTAAATAAAGTAAAGTGGTGTTAAATGAGATATATTTTATGTCAGCAGCCTTGGCTTAATATTCTCAACAAATTTCATTAAAAAATTTCCATTGATTTGGGCAGTAAAAGCATACGCTTATGTATGATTGGATAAAAGTAACATTACAATATGGGTGTCTAATAAAAAAAATTTAAGAAAGTTCACTTTCAAAAATATTTCAAAGATAGTTGCCACCTGTTTGAATAATTAAACTCGATTATATTGATTACTATTGATTACATACAAGAAATATTACAATATGGTTGTCAAACGAAAGAAGGTTAATAAAAATTAACTCAAAACATAATTTTTATGAGGTTGCCACCTCTTTGAAAGGGTTCATTAAAATTAAAATTAAGTTGCTTAAAGTTTGACATCGTTAGACTCTAATTTTGAAAAGGCTTTATTTTCAAACAACGCGTGGTAGAGAGTTGCCACCTGTTTAAAAGTTCAA
>NW_016171583.1:4730-14223 GCF_001687245.7 Rhagoletis zephyria
GGCATATGTAAATACTTACATACATATGTATATATGTGCATAGCTATTTGTTGTTGACTATGGGAATGAATTCCGGTTACAGTATCTTCATTTGCGTAAATTAGTTATATGCCGCTTATATGGTGGCTACATGTTGTTTTTATGCTATCATCATGCTTGTTGTAGTTATATGCAAATATGACTTTTCTATGTGGATACTACGAACTACTGGTTGCCGGTGTGCAAGCAAAATTGAGTAGATAAGAATACATGCGTAGTTAAATACAAATGCAAAATTTCTATTCACATTTGTAAAAGTGTATGAAAAATGGACGATGGCGTTATCCTTCTACATAGTGTTTGTATAATGAGAAACCACCAACAATAAGTAAGCTGATGAACATGAAACACTTAATCTTTACAAATAATCCTTAACGTCTCACGCAAAAGCCGCACTACTACCTTTTTTCTATTGAAAGGTATTTCATTTAATTTAACCAGCCATGACCAAACGTTTCGCTTATTAATTCTGGCAACATTCAACTTTGAGCAGCTGCTTGCCAGCACCGTGTAATTGCACTTAAACCTGTATCCACCATTTTTAATCCTTTAAGTATGCTGATAGACACTTTGAAGTAGTATCTAGGTATATTTGTATGCACTTATGTGTGTATGTTTAGGTGAGCACAGCCGCCTATCGCACGCTTATCAAGTGCTATTACAACATTTCCAACTTTTGTAGGTTTTCCTCAATTCGCAATTTCTTCACATTTGTGTTGTTCCTTTTGCGCTGCTTTCTCATTCACACCTAAAACCCTACTCGTCTTATCTTTATTTTTACTAGGATTTTTGTTGTTGATTTTATTTAATACCGACCCTTTCGCCACCTTCTCCATCGCAAGTTTGCATTCAGCTTGTCTGCTCAGTCTCGTTCATTTTCTATTTCTATTCATCTTAGCTCACTTTATAATACATTTTTTCAATGTCCCGCGTCATTTACCTACCTCCGTCTGCCATTATACATACATATGAACACTGGCTATATATATATTTGTACCCACATACATATATAATAACTTACTTTGTATGGGTGCGCCTAATCCTTTGAATGTTCCTTAATTAACTTCTTAACTGGAATAGCGTCCGTTCGTTGGCTTTTTAATCCTAACTGTTTGGGGCTTAGAATACCGAAAGGTGTTATTATGCATACATACAAACTTTTAAAATAAAACATAGACGTAACCACGTAAGTATGTAAAGTTGGCTTGCCTTGAATTTTGCATTAAAAAAAAGCAAAAAGTCAGACTAATAGAAATATATGTATGTATGCACGTTGGCGGGGAAACACATAGGTACGGGGCATTTAAAAAAGTGTTGGCTATTTATTTTTTTTCTTTAATTGACGTATCCTTACTGCTTTTTTTTTTAGTAAGGGATGGAAATGGAATAGACAAGAATTAGGGACAAGAGCCACTTAACAGTAGTAACTGTTTTTATTTTTTTGTAATTTTGAATTGTGTCCTTATTGCACAGGACCATCGAAATGTTCACCAAAATTTCAAATATATATATTTTTTCAGAATAAAAACAAAATCCAGGTAGGCAGTTTTGTACCCTTTAGATTTTAGTATAACGATTATACTATAATCAAGTGCAAGTTTGAAGTAGCTGGGGCTTTTGGCAACACTCTTTGCTGACGGTGTATGCAAATAAATATAAAAAAAAAAATTCGAATATACTTTGTATGGAAAATTTACCAAAAAGCAACATTAATTTCTAGCTGCTCCAAATTGGCACTTTCTTATACTAAAACTTATTAAGCCAAAAAACTGTCTGCCAGAATTTTTTTCTAAATAATCTGATTAAAAAATCTGAAACCTTGATGAAATTTTTTCGAATTATACAAATTTTTGTACAAAGTTTGAAATTCGCACTTGTATGTTTTTTGTAGATAGTTAGCTATAATTTCATAAAAATATACTAAGCATTAAATAAGGAAAAAAAAGAAATAGCCAAAAGTTGTTAAAATGCCGCGTCTCTATATAATTTTCCGCCACTGTATATGTGCATACATATTAAAGGTCTGCATACATCCACTTTTAAATCTATCTGATGGTTCAATTGAAGAAGAAGAGCAAACAAATGTATGTAGCACCAAAGAGAAGAAATACAAAAAAAGGGAACTTCACAGCTTGCTTTCTTCTGAATATTTGATATTCAAATGAGATTTGTTAATCTCTGGTTTCAGAATATTGAGTTGTGAGTACTATTGTGCTTTCAGCGAAAATTGCTTGGCCGACTAATACGGTGACGGCCTCCGTCTTGGCATGTCTCAGAGTATGTTCCCAATCGCTTTCATTAAGTTAATTGATGGTGCAGAAGATAGTACAGGTAACCATGGAACCATATGAGGGGGAATACATTTTCGTGTTTGAAAAGCGGTTCCGACTAGTAGGCGAAGTTGATTACCACAGCACACTCTGACCAGAGGGTAAGTTTTAACCCTACGACGACAAAACCGTAGCACACTAGAGTCAGAGTATGACATACATAGCCTCTGGTGAGTTGAGATCGAGTCGAGGGTGACTTTGAGATTAGGTTTCACTGTCTAGCTGAAGCGCTTTCCCATAAGACCTCGAATAACTTTTGACCGAGTTGACTTATATAAATGACTAGACTCCTTTTTTTGTAGAGCGTTCAATTTTCTACAAAAATACTCAAAGACTTTACAGTACAACGTATAGTTTGCTAAATTTAAAAATCAGAATTAAAAAAAAAAACCCATTTTTTCTGTGTTATTCTTAAGGGAACTTAATATTAAGGGCTCATATTTTCTGAGACTTATTTTGGCGTCTAAACGAAACTTTTGAGCATGGTTCCGAGGAAAAACAAAATAAAAATAAAATTTTCTGGTTCATCCTAGGCCACATTGATGCTTGAAGATATATCGGCAGCCTTACAGCGCCTGGGACCACCACTGACTACCTTTGG
Source organism: Rhagoletis zephyria (assembly GCF_001687245.7). NCBI lineage: Eukaryota > Metazoa > Arthropoda > Insecta > Diptera > Tephritidae > Rhagoletis > Rhagoletis zephyria. The sequence goes on from NW_016171583.1 coordinate 7,701, forward strand.
TTCACTAAGGGACAAAGTGGAGCGGCGAGCAGCGCTTAACTTTCAGAATCTTGTGGTATCCAAAAACCTTTATGGTGTCCCAGTGTAGTAAAAAAAATAAACGAAATGCCTTATGATGCAGATATTTAGTACGCATCTATACATACATATGTATATTGAGCTATGCAGACGGAGTAGAAAATTTTCAAGGATAAAATTTATAAGTACATATACGAATTTGTTGCGTGAAATTAGGTTGAGGTGTGTGTATATGTATAAGCTTGTGTTTGTATTTTATTTATATATCTCAATTCTGGTCTAGCTGAGCTGAGCGTTGTGCGTCTAACTAGCCACTTTGAAGGCATCTTTATTATGATTTGAGTGCATTGGATAATTTGTTGGATTTACTCGGCCATTTTATTACTTTTACTATATTTGCAACTGCGCTTGGTGAGAAAAGTGAACTTTAAATTTTTAGCACTTACTTGTGGCGAAACTACTAATTAGGTAAACTAATTGTACAAAATTGGCGAGTGTGTAGCAAAAGCTAAAATTATGAACAAATGTATGTAGTATAATGAAAATATTTCACTGGCAGCTACTTAAGTATACTATTTTAGTTAAGTAATTGAAACCGAAGTTTACAATGTAGGGATCGGAATGAGGAATGTTTCACACTCTAGATTTTATTTTTTATCGACCATATACACTTGTAGAGACCACCAATCGCTTTCACCTGCATTCTCTGCCGGAAATATGGCAACAATCTCTTTCGTGGGGGCAGCGAGAAATGGTAGTTGGCTAGGGGATATTGGACGTCAATCGTGGTGTTGGTGGGCGAAGGATGCTCAGGAATGCCCTGATTTCAAATCTGCAGACTATGAAATACTGACAAACTCCAGATTAAATTAGACGTGTCATGCGATCGGGATTTAAGAGGTTGATTTGTCAATTTCCCAACACTCATATAAACAAAAACATTTACTAGTCCCACTTAGCTTGGAGCCCATCAACTAGTTATAACTAGCGACCGAGAAAAAAACGTGTGATTGAAAGTAAGTGTCGTTCTCTTAGTTTTGTTCCCAAGAACCAAAACCGAAATGAGAACAAAACGTGTAGAGATTTTTCTGAATAGGTATTATATAAGAACAAAACCCTGTGGAACGTTCCCAAAGAGAACAAAATGCGAACAATACTTTCGCGAATATTTCTAAGGGAACTAAAGTCCCTGAAACGTTTTTCCAAAGAACAAAACGGGAACAAAATTTCAAATTTCTCTCGAAGAACAATTTGGGAACTAAAGTCTCAGGAACTTTCTGACAGAGGAAAAAACGGGAAATCTCTGAACTATTCTCAGCGAAAGGAAGCGAGAAGAAAGTGTTTGAGTATTAAAATGAATCAAAAAATAACTGAAACATAATCAAGCAAATAAAGTCAGAGACTTAAGTCACGAACGTTTCTTGCACAGAAAATTAAAAATTGTTCCATAAATGGAATGGAACGTTCGCCACAATTGTGTTCTTATTTTGTCGCCCTTGAAAAAGTTCTCAGTAATTTCTTTCTTATTTTATTCTCATTGGAAACGTTCCCAAAAATTTCGTTCTCATTTTATTCTTCTTAAGAACGTTCCTGATAGTCTTGTTCACATTTGTTCTTTACGAAAATGTAACCGACCCTTTTTTCCTCATTTTGTTCCCCTTCAATATGCTCTCAATACCTTTGTTCCCATTTGGCCATTTTGCTTGAAAAATAATCGTAATTTTTATACCCGAGGGCACTTGCGCACAAGGGTATGTTAATTTTGTTCACATAACGGTTGTTTGTAACAGCCAAAACGAATCGAGATAGATATAGACAAATGTATACATAAATGCTCAGAATGAATAGAGAAATCGATTAAGCCATGTCTGTATGGCCGTCCGTCTGTCCGTCCACGATAACTCCAGCAAAAATTGAGATATCTCAACGAAATTTGGTATGTAGGTTTCCGTTAATCCAAGGTAGGTTGGTATTGAAAATGGGCGAAATCGGACTGTAACCACGCCCACTTCCCATATAACGGTAATTTCCAGAAATACGAAAACTGCGATATTTTAGTAACTACTGAAGATAATTCACTCAAAATTGATATTTACAATAATTTTCAGACGAAAAATAATAATATTATAAATTTTTCGGAAATGGGCATAGCCGCGCCCACTTATGGTTACATGTGTATATCTTGGTAACCGCTGCACCAATTTCTTCCACACCTGGTACCGTTGTTGGTCTTGGTACAGCATACCAAATGGCCAAAAATTTTTAAAATCGGACAATAACCACGCCCACATCCCATATAACGGTAATTTAGAGAAATACAAAATCTTCGATAAATCAGTAAATATTAAAGCTAATTTATTGAAAATTGATGCTTGCAACAATTCTTTACCAAGAAATACGTTTATGGTAAAATTTGGGAAAATGGGCGTGGCACCGCCCACTTATGATCACATATATGTGTATCGGTAACCGTTCTACCAATTTGTTCCAAACTTGGTTTTTTTATTGTGCTTGCCACATAAAAGCAAAACGTTGAGAATTATTGAGATCGGACTAAAATTACGGCCGCTTTTCATAGAACGGTAAATTTCAGAAATGCTTGAAACTGCAATATTTCGAAATTTAAGGACGATAATTTACTCAAAATTGATACATCCCGGCTTACCATCTGGCGGTAGGTTTCGGAAAGGTGAAAAAACATATATTTAATACATGCGCCGGGTATATAACGTTCTGCTCCACCCGAACTTAGACTTTCTTACTTGTTTAAGCTAAATTTTTTGCTCGAAAAATAATCATTGGTTTTGAGTTTTATTTGTTGATCAGATAAAAGTTATTTTCAGAGTTTTATGTTAGGTTTTATTTTTTGCTTAGAAAATAAAACAAAAATTTTAGTGTTTTATTTTTTTCTAAAAAAGCAAAAGTGGCTTCTGGTGTTTTCGTTAAGGAGAGACAGTCAGCTAAAACATCGTCAAATAAACATCGTTGAATGTAAATACTGAAAAATACTGTAATAGTGGAATAGTGATATTTCTTCCTGTTACAGTATTTTCAAGTCAACTTTATATGAACTATGTGTCCCGTTGTCGGCCGCTGTGGTGTAGTGGTAAGCAGTGCGCGCTTCCACTCGGCCAAGCACTAACATATGTGTAAGCGCCAAGCTATTATTATTAATGCCACTTCGCAGCCTTTCATTGCTTCTTCTGGTATTCCTCAAGGAAGCATTCTTGACCACCTATTATTTCTTCTTTTACAAATGATATTGAGTCCTGTTTTTCTATCGCCAATTTCTTGTTGTATACTGATGATCTTAAATTTTCGCATCCATCAAAAACTCATCAGCAGGGAACGGATATTATGGAAATTGCCTTTTTTTCTGCTAAAGAGATAGAGTATATTCTATTAAGAATGTCCACGATTTTGCAACAACAAAGGTTTACTTAAAAATGACATAGTTATAAATATTCCGTTTTTTCATTATGCTTGATGCCTCCTCTGTTCGAAAAATTGTTTTCGCGATATTACGCAAAAAGAAGCTGAAAATGGGAATTTAAGAAAGTTGAAAAATATACATACTTATTTGCAAAGTCGCGCGAAAGGATCCAATTATATGCTCGAAAACTACTTGAAATTCAGAAAAAAACATGCCTCTAATTTCAAGACCTGACGAACCGGTACTCACACTTTCCTTTTACTAATAATCTTTAGCATCTACATTTCTAAGTTAATTTTTTGGTAAAAAAAAAGAGGAAGACATTAAATAAATGATAATAAACAATAAAAAAATGATGATTGTGGAAATGTAGCGTTCGTATTGTATTTATGACTTTCACTTTTTCCTCTCTAAGCCCAATAGGTTATTTGTGTCAACTGTCAACATGACTTTTTTCCACCTGCCTCCACATAGTCGAAACACTGTGCGACGTCATGGTTGGTGTTGTAAAAATCGGTTGTTGCAAATGCTTTCGTGTAATGCTTGCTAAACACATAACCACCTCGATTATGTTCGTTCACGTTCATACTCAATGTTAGCATGCATTCGACGAAATTGTGCGGCATTCACAAATCCGAGTACGAAGCCTTTATTTGGAGGCCTTACAGTAAATAAAACTCTTTCAAACCGCTTAGAGCGTGTTCAAAAGGGTTTTCTTCGGTTTGGCAATTAGCCCGGATACCCTTGAAAATAGGAGATATCGTTTAGCGTGCTCATTTGTCGCCAAACTCTCGAAATGGGTCCTTCCCTTCTACATCAAATTGCATGCAATGTCCCCTCCAGAATGCTTCGGCATTTTAAACGCTTTAATAAAGGATTAGTTAACTAGTATCTAAATAATTTTTTTTCTCTGATTAATATTGCGCGACTTTGTTGCTCAGAACGAACCTCTTGTATTTAACTGCATGCTTAACCCACCATTTAAGCATTTCACTTGAACTCGTAGACCATGTAAGAGATACATTTAAATATGCATAATTTATATATAAAAGCTGTCTGTATGCGCCGCTTGTTCACCAAATGCACGCCTGTCCTTATGGTACTCGTATCTTGTGACATTAGAACATCTAATTTCCGCTGTCATGTTTCACGCAATTAGCAACTTTTGCATTTTTAATCTCATTTGAAATGCATTACCTGCGCAAACCCACATTCATACTGACACACACACCTCTATGTACATACATACATGCATACCTGCGCCAAGTCTAGGTGAATTCAAGATAGCGGTCGCACGACAGCCGTTGCATTCAAATGAAAAAAACAAAACAAAAAAACGACTCAACGACTAAATAGAAAGCGCAGGAAAAACAAAAAAAAAAAAAAGAAAATCGTGTGAGTGCAATTTGCAAATGCCACTTGCGCAGTTAATTTACCACTTTTTTATGCCTGCATGCCAAGTGCCGCTACTTCACTTCTGCGCGGTTTTGCCAGTAAATTCTTCACGAACGACCCCGGCCATTTTTTTGCACACATTTATGCATATGCAAAATTCGCATTTCGCATGCATAACTATGCGAGTGTCTTCGCTCATCTTTCACTCGCTGCCAAATGCCGCGACCGCTGCGGCTGCTGGTCACATGGTAGCTGCAAAATACGCGGCCACCACCGCTATGGCTGCCACTTCATAACATTTGCGTCAGCAAACAACCGTTCGCTGACCTCACCTTCAACGTCGCCACAACCACCACACCACTACCATCGCGAGAAATGTGCGGCAGACAGGTGTGCTTGTAGTGGCCTATCTCACGGCGTACGGCCGTTTCAACGACATATCTTATGCATATTAAATGTAAAGGAGTTCTGTCCAGTGATGCCAACCGCGGAAGAATTCCCCGATTTTGGTGTAATTTGAATTTCGCGGGGGAAGTGGGGAGTGACTTAAAATTTTTGGGGGAATTCAATACACAAACGATTTTTATTAGTACATTCCTTTTAAGAATATGATTTGAACTTGTAATAACAATCACTCAATAGTAATTAAAAAAAAAATAACGTAATTGCCTTCATGCATTGCAAATTTCCGTATTTGTATATAGTTCTGGTGAAAACCTATCCAATTTGAGTTGTTTTCGCATTTTGTTTCACTTCGTATTTGAAATTAAACTTTTGTAATAAAGGTAAAGGTGGTGATGATAAAATAAATGATAACAATGAAGCCAAAAAAGAGAAGGAAAAAGTGAAGATAAAGGCGAAAATGAAGACAATGAGAAATACATAAGAATTAGGGTAACGAAAGGGTAAGAAAATGTATTGAAAATTTTCGATAGGAATCGAAGTAAATTCAATCATAAAGAATTTAGTTATCGAAAGTTATCAAGTTACCTAAATTAATCGAATCATCGAAGTTTTTAGTTATCGAAATTCATTAAGTTATGCCTGTTATTGATTAATCGAAATTATTCAAATTGATCAATGTCTATTGAGTTGCCGAAATTTATAGACAAAGAAAATTAGTCGAATTTAATGAATAGTTATCGAGCTATAAAAATTTATGAGATTATAGAAATGTGTCAAGTAAATGCAACTCATCAAGTTATCGATATTTATTGAATTATAATATTTTATAGAGTAAACGAAATTTGTCGAGTTATCGTAATGGACCGAATTCTTTGAACATATCGGGTTGTCGATATTTATTGATTAACTGAAATTATTGAATTTATCGAATCGAAGTTTTTTGAAATTTTCAAAATATATCGTGCTATTAAAATTTCAAGGTTATATAAGTTTATCGAGTTATCACTGCTTATCGAATTTTATTGTATCACCAGAGTGTAACGACGAGTTATTAAAGCTTATCGATAGCTTTCGAAAGATGTGGAGCTATCAAAATTAACCGAGTTATCGAAATTTATAGAGTTATCCAAAGTTTATCGAGGTATCGATTTTTCAGTTATCGAATTTTATCGAGCTCTCAAAATGAAGAGTTATCTAATATAATCGGAATTAGTCTAGCTATTGAATTTGTTGAGGTATCGGGATTTAATCGGTCTTTCAAATTCATCGAAT
>NW_016171584.1:0-5738 GCF_001687245.7 Rhagoletis zephyria
TGAAAAACTACCTCATTCTATAACAAACATCATATAAATCCACATTTCACACTATGTTCAAAAATTATAAAAAATTGCAAAGTTTCAACTAAATTTTCAACTTTTTATTGAGATTTTGCAGAATTTTTTGGAGTGTGTAGTTTAATAGCCCGATAAATACTTACTAGTATAATAAAGTGCAAGTTATTTTTCTAACGGAATTACGCATTTTTTCGACAATCTCAATAAATAGTTGAAAATTTAGATGAAACTTTGCAGATTTTTTATAACTTTTGAACAAAGGTTAAAATGTGGATTTATATGATGTTTGTTATAAATGAGCTAGTTTATCATAAAAACTAATACATATTAAATAAACAAAATAAAAGAGCCAAACCTAATGAGCCACTTTGTAAGTACTTACTTTAATTAAATAATAAGCCACTATAACAGCACAATTCAGGAAGGGCTTCTGCAGCTTTTCTTATGGAAGTGCACATGGAAGCCCTTCCCAGAGAAAGGGAAATGTAAGGCCTTGATAAGTGGGACATCTCATACAAAAAAGAAGGAGAAGTAGAAGTGCTCCTGTCTGCCAATGGAAGGACTAGAAGTGCTTCTAGAAGGGGTTTCAGGCCCTTCTATTGCCAACTGGGCCCAGTTGGCATTTGCAAAAGGGCTTCTCAAATGAAGGCCTTCTCGTAGGGCTTCTCATAGGAGGCCTGTCAGCATGTTTCATTTTGATGCCCTTCAAAAAAACCCTTCCTGAGAAGCTGCATGGCAGATTTTTGTGCTTGCAGTAAGGATGGGTAACTCAGCCATGCGATCAATTATGTGAGTTACGGTCTGTATTATTTAGTTGGAAGAAGAATTATTTGTATTTGAAATTTTTTAGTTCCAAATACGAAATTTAAATTACAATGACTACACTTGCGATCAGCTAATTAAGCCAGCAACGTTTTGATCAATTTTGGATATTTTTATTTCGTTTATTTAATATGTATTAGTTTTTATGAAAAACTACCTCATTCTATAACAAACATAATATAAATCCACATTTCTAACTTTGTTCTAAAATTATAAAAGATTGCAAAGTTTCAACTAAATTTTCAACTTTTTATAGAGATTTTGCAGAATTTTTTGGAGTATGTAGTTTAATAGCCCAATAAATACTTACTAGTATAATAAAGTGCAAGTTATTTTTCTAACGGAATTACGCATTTTTTCGACAATCTCAATAAATAGTTGAAAATTTAGATGAAACTTCGCTGATTTTTTATAAATTTTGAACAAAGTTTAAAATGTGGATTTATATGATGTTTGTTTTAAATGAGCTAGTTTATCATAAAAACTAATACATATTAAATAAATAAAATAAAAGAGCCAAAATTGATCAAAACGTTGCTGGCTTAATTAGCTGATCGCAAGTGCAAGTAATTGTGTACAGTATTATTTACATTGAAATTTATTAATGTTTTTGTTAAATTCCTTTTGTAAGCCCTTATTTTAATTAAATAAAAAGCCATTAAATGGCAACAATTCATGCAGGGGTTTTAGATCGTTTCTTATGGAAGTATACCTTAAAGCCCTTCTCAGAGAAAGGGAGGTGGAAGGCCTTACCTAATGAGCCACTTTGTAAGTACTTACTTTAATTAAATAATAAGCCACTATAACAGCACAATTCAGGAAGGGCTTCTGCAGTTTTTCTTATGGAAGTGCACATGGAAGCCCTTCCCAGAGAAAGGGAAATGTAAGGCCTTGATAAGTGGGACATCTCATACAAAAAAGAAGGAGAAGTAGAAGTGCTCCTTTCTGCCAATGGAAGGACTAGAAGTGCTTCTAGAAGGGGTTGCAGGCCCTTCTATTGCCAACTGGGTACATATGTATGCATATATATAATTACACACATAGTCAAAATAATTATTCCTACAGTGATTGTTTTACAATATTCGCAATGTTTCTAATTTTTCCCGAAAATACTGTTCATATTTTAACAAAAACCATATAAATGAAATTTTCAAACTTTTTGCAAAACTTAAAAAAATTGTACACATTTTCATCAAAATTTTTAATGACATTTTTTAGAAAAAATGTAGTATGCAGAGTGGTAGCTCATTCAATCTCAGTTAATAAATCGCAGGGTTCAAGTCGCTTTTAATTACTTTTGATTTTTTAGAATTTGTTTCTCAAGGGTGTTACATATTTTCTTCCATGAGCAAAATGTAGGTTTGCATGGAAGAAAACGTTCAACACCATTGAGAAAAAAACTCAAAAATCAACCCAATTTTTCTCTAAAAATTGTGAGTCAAAATTTTGAATTATAGATGAAAATTTATAGAATTTTTCCAGTTTTGCAAAAAAGTTTTAAAATCTAGTTCGTATTGTTTTGTTAAACTATGAACTATATTTTCGTGAAAAACTACCGAATAATCATTATAAAAACATTGCGAATATTGAGAAACAATCACTGTACGAATAACTATTTTGACTATGTATGCAGTTACATGCATATTTACTATGTATGTATGTATGTATGTATGTAAGTATATCTACCCAGCAAGAATAGTGAAGGTCACTTTCCTAGTGACGTGACCGTCACGCGTGCCCGCTAAGTTCGGCACGTTTTGCTATCACATTCTTAATAGTGAATCAAAAATGCTCCCAGAAGTTTTGTGTACGTGTGATTTTTCAAACCAAATAGTTTGCCTGCTTGCTCATATTTGAAAAGATTAGCGTGACTACTTACTCATACGTGAAATATAGCTCGCACGAAAAAACAATAGATGGCGCTCCAATCAAAAATTATTACAGGTGTGTTAGTAACACCATAAAATTTGCGTTTGTGTTGGAGTTTCGGTCACGCTGGTTTTGCTGGGTATTAATCTTCTCATTTTCGTTGTTGGTGTTTCCGACAGGGTAGGAGTGTGATGTAACGAAAATGACACTGAAGATGGCACAACGACGAAACCGGTTTGTCTCCAAACCAAATTTGACAAGGGATGACGGAAAATCGTTCCACATTACATCACATTATGTCTATTAAGTTTATTAATAGTTATATAACACTGATAAATGCATGCATTTCAACATTTCACTTAATATTACGTCCAAAATTACTTGCACGNATTGTGAGTCAAAATTTTGAATTATAGATGAAAATTTATAGAATTTTTCCAGTTTTGCAAAAAAGTTTTAAAATCTAGTTCGTATTGTTTTGTTAAACTATGAACTATATTTTCGTGAAAAACTACCGAATAATCATTATAAAAACATTGCGAATATTGAGAAACAATCACTGTACGAATAACTATTTTGACTATGTATGCAGTTACATGCATATTTACTATGTATGTATGTATGTATGTATGTAAGTATATCTACCCAGCAAGAATAGTGAAGGTCACTTTCCTAGTGACGTGACCGTCACGCGTGCCCGCTAAGTTCGGCACGTTTTGCTATCACATTCTTAATAGTGAATCAAAAATGCTCCCAGAAGTTTTGTGTACGTGTGATTTTTCAAACCAAATAGTTTGCCTGCTTGCTCATATTTGAAAAGATTAGCGTGACTACTTACTCATACGTGAAATATAGCTCGCACGAAAAAACAATAGATGGCGCTCCAATCAAAAATTATTACAGGTGTGTTAGTAACACCATAAAATTTGCGTTTGTGTTGGAGTTTCGGTCACGCTGGTTTTGCTGGGTATTAATCTTCTCATTTTCGTTGTTGGTGTTTCCGACAGGGTAGGAGTGTGATGTAACGAAAATGACACTGAAGATGGCACAACGACGAAACCGGTTTGTCTCCAAACCAAATTTGACAAGGGATGACGGAAAATCGTTCCACATTACATCACATTATGTCTATTAAGTTTATTAATAGTTATATAACACTGATAAATGCATGCATTTCAACATTTCACTTAATATTACGTCCAAAATTACTTGCACGAGTGCCCAGTAAAAATATTTGTCATCTAGAGGCGAGCGCCCGCTCGTGGGTGTCACCATAATCTATATATATAAATGTGAATGTCTGTTTGTTTATTACCTTATAACTTCTGAACCGCGGAACGGAATCGCACGAAACTTTGCACACTCATTTGCTTTTACCCTGGGAAGGTTATAGGCATAAAGAAAAATGGGCAGTACTGGAAAAGAGGGCGTGGCACCTCCTATACTAACTAAAATTTTCATGTTGTATAGCTCTTGAAATATTTGTGCTAGAGCATTGGAACTTGCTGTCGAGATAAACAGAACTAATAAAAATATGGGCGGCATTGAAAAAGGGGGCGTGGCACCTCCGATAGGCGTGAATTATTTAATCAGCTCTAACTTCGGAACCGTAAGTCACATGAACTTGAAATCTGGTATGCAAACATATCTATGGTAGATGCTTATCTTAAGGTATATATAAATGAGTTTGTAAAAGGGGGCGTGGCAAATACCATAGGCGTGGAATTTTTAGTCAGTCATAACTTTGGAACCATAAGTCACATAAACATGACATTTGGTATGCAGACACACCAATGGTAGGTGCTTATAGGAAGGTATTTATATGGGAGTTTGTTTGGGCGTGGCACATCCCATAGCAGCGGAATTTTTTATCAGCTCTAACTTCGGAACCATAAGTCTCACGAACTTGAAATTTAGTATGCAGACATATCAATGGTAGGTGCTTATAGTAGGTTATATATAAATGGTTTGTAAAAGGGGCGTAGCACTTAACATAGGCTTGGAATTTTTTATCAGCTCTAACTTCGGAACCATAAGTCTCACGAACTTGAAATTTAGTATGCAGACATATCAATGGTAGGTGCTTATAGTAGGTTATATATAAATGGTTTGTAAAAGGGGCGTAGCACTTAACATAGGCTTGGAATTTTTTATCAGCCATAACTTTGGACCAACGAGTCACATGACCCCTGTAATCCTTCTGACGTGGGGTAAAACCCGCGGGTAAAAGCTAGTATTGTTACAACTTTAGAGCTACTTGTTGCCTAAACCTGAAACTTTCCCAAAATTGTCCGTATATATATGTCTTTAATGCTGCATTAAACCAACAACCACATGATCGAGTGAATTGCAGCGGATTAGCTGCGCTTGATTGTGTTGGCATAACAAATTAAAAAGTGGGAAAAAGGCTACGATAATTTACAAGGCGAACTTAGCACAGCGCATAGGCAACTGGCTGAGTCAGTGGGATCGTCGGTTCGAAGCCTGCTGAAAGAAGTCTGATGAGGAAATGTGGTGATTTCCGAAATAGCTATCACTTCTACCATTTTTTCACATTATTGTTGCTTTTCCACAATAAGTTTTTCATTAAAAACGGCCTCAAGCTCATTAAAAATTGTTGAATATAATTGTTATAAGGCCATAAAATAACAAAAACAAATAACTTAAGGACGAGCACACCTAAAAGTTAAACATTCTAAAAATAGAATTATTAGCACAAACCAACAAAACCAACAACCACATGATCAAGTGAATTGCAGCGGAATAGCTGCGCTTGATTGTGTTGGCATAACAAAAATGAAAATAGTGGAAATAAGCAAACGATAATTTACAAGGCGTCTTAGCACGGTGCATAGGCAACTGGCTGAGTCAGTGGGATCGTCGGTTCGAATCCTACTGAAAGAAGTCTGATGAGGAAATGTGGTGATTTCCGAAATAGCTATCACTTCTACCATTTTTTCACATTATTGTTGCTTTTCCACAATAAGTTTTTCATTAAAAACGGCCTCTCAGCTCATTATAAAATT
>NW_016171584.1:6099-7542 GCF_001687245.7 Rhagoletis zephyria
ACTTGAAATTTTCAGCATAGTTCCAATCACGATGACAATGCAATTTAAAATGTAAATGAATTCTCCATATGGTCCAGTGGTCTTCATTCAAAGGCGGTCGAAAAATAGTAAGATTTATGGCTAACAGAGCGTAATTTGCCAAAGAACGTAAGACCCCTATAAAATTGTTAAAGCTGCCGGCGCGCCGCGGCGGTAGTGTAGCAAAGCTATTCCTAGTCTAGATATGAACCTCGTTGTAGGCATCACATCAAGGAGAANAAAGCCAACAAAACCAACAACCACATGATCAAGTGAATTGCAGAGGAATAGCTGCGCTTGATTGTGTTGGCATAACAAATGAAAAAGTGGTTAAAAAGCAACGATAATTTACAAGGCGAACTTAGCACAGTGCATAGGCAACTGGCTGAGTCAGTGGGATCATCGGTTCGAAGCCTACTGAAAGAAGTCTGATGAGGAAATGTGGTGATTTCCGAAATAGCTATCACTTCTACCATTTTTTCACATTATTGTTGCTTTTCCACAATAAGTTTTTCATTAAAAACGGCCTCTCGCTCATTAAAAATTGTTGAATATAATTGTTATAAGTCCATAAAATAACAAAAACAAATAACTTAAGGACGAGCACACCTAACAGCNTTAAAGCTGCCGGCGCGCCGCGGCGGTAGTGTAGCAAAGCTATTCCTAGTCTAGATATGAACCTCGTTGTAGGCATCACATCAAGGAGAAACAATTAAAAGACTTCAGATGTCGCCCCGCTAGAAGAAGTTAAATATTGCGCCTAAATATATGCCATGCTACAGCGGAAATGGACGACACGCCATTTCTTTAAATAAAATTAGCTGCTGCTATATGTACATATGTATGTTTATACAAAACGTAAGCAAACATTTTCCTTGCCAAGTCTTCTGTTCTCTTTCATTGCAAGTTGAATTATTTTAATATCTATTGCAAAATTTTTTTCATAAAATAAAATAGCACTTTTTAATATACAACGCTTTTATAAATGGAATAAAAATTATAAAATAAAATAATGTAAAAAAAATATTTTTTAAAAACAAGCTTTTATTTAGCATATACAATCAAAGGAATAAAATAAAGTAGTGTAACAAAAGATTTTTTAGCAAGCAAATTTTGTCAAAACTGCACTAAGTGAATAAAATAAAATAAGTTAAGGTCTCGTTAAAGTCACTAAAAGCCATCTAGTGAAAGGAGTTATTCAAACTCTAATGAAAATTACTAACAATTTGCACTAATTTACTTCGTTTTTAAAAAAGCTTGTCGGCGAATTCAGCGTACATGCATAATTGGTTAGGAATGTATGTATATGTATGTATGCAGATATTTAAATATCGGTTTGCTATTCGCGCGACAAGCTTTTTTAAAAACGAAGTAAATTAGTACAAATTGTTAGTAATTTTCATTAGAGTTTGAATAACTCCTTTC
>NW_016171584.1:11521-14222 GCF_001687245.7 Rhagoletis zephyria
ACCAAGTTGTTCTAACGCAACAACAAAGCACTAGCTTAGCAACAAGCACAGTAACAACGGTGAGCGCAGCTCTCACAACAACAACTACAACCACGACTTCAGCAATGACAGCGGTTTCACAACGCAGTTCACCCACACCTGCACAAACGGAAATTTCGGCACCAGCCCAAGCCAAGCAACGCAGCTCAGCGCAAGTTGACCTACTTAATCCAACAACCCGTACATTGACTCAAACGGGTATTGATAGGTATATTAAAAATTACAAAAACGAAAACCACTGACATTAACCCTCTACTGGGAAATAAGTTTGCGATTCTGGACAATGAATGTGACAAAGATCCGAATGAAGTTTCTAAAGCCAAACCCAAACCGCCCCCAATTTATTTACGAGAGCAAAACTGTAGTGAGCTTATTGGAGACAATACGTTCCACGTAACATCAGTTACCAAGGGCAATATTAAAGAGACCAAACTTCAGATTCTAACTGAAGAAAATTACCGGTTGGTAACCAAACACCTTAATGAAGATAAGAAAAACTTCTATAAGTACCAGCTCAAAAGCAGCAGAGGACTGCAAGTAGTAATAAAAGGTATAGAATCAAGTGTACCCATTGCTGATATTGCTCTTGCTCTAGAGAAGGCGGGATTTTCTGTTAAAAATGTTGTCAATATTATCAACAGAGCAAAAATCGCTCAGCCTATGTTTAAGGTAGAACTTAAGCCAGAAACAAAGCCAATGAATAACAACGCAGTGCACCCAATCTACAATCTACGATACCTTCTACACCGAAGAATAACAGTGGAGGAGCCGCACAAGCGAAACGGTCCCGTACAGTGCACAAATTGTCAAGAATTTGGGCACACCAGAACATACTGTACCTTGCGCCCAGTGTGTGTTGCCTGTGGCGACCTTCACGCTTCCGCTTCTTGCAAGGCTATCAAAGATGATGTGGCTGTAAAGAAATGCAGTAATTGCGGAGGTAATCACACCGCCAATTATAGGGGATGCCCTGTATACAAAGACTTAAAGTCTCGCATGAATCAGCGCAACACAGCCGTACGCTCTTCCACCACTCCAACTAGCTCTTATACATACCAACACCTCACGCCATCAACCACTACACCAGGAGCCTTTTTTGCCAATGCGCAGAGAGTTCCCAACGTTTATTTTGCCGACGCGTTAAAACTACAAACGCAGCCAAGCACGGCGGAATCAAACTCCAATCAAGAAACATTTGCAAATATTCAAAGAAATAATACTGAGCAAATGCAGCCGAACCCCCCTACTTGTGGCGTAGAAGGAATGATATTGAATCTTACTCATTGTATGACTCAATTCATGTCTACTATGCAAAATATGATTCAAGACCTCATAAAGGCTCAACACCAATTGTTGCAAATTTTAGTGAATAAAAAATGAGTGAATTGAAAATTTGCTTATGGAATGCTAACGGTGTAAACCAGCGTAGATTAGAACTCAGTCAATTTCTCACTGAATACAACATAGATGTTATGCTACTGTCCGAGACACATTTAACAAATAAATATAATTTCTCCATACCTGCATACAAATTCTATGCCACAAATCACCCAGATGGTAAAGCTCATGGAGGCACAGCGGTGCTGATTGTAATCGTCTAAAGCACAATATTCTAGAGTCAAAAGCAACAGCCTGTCTGCAAGCAACTACCATATGCTTACGAAACCGCGACCGAGACTTGAATCTATCGGCTATTTATTGCCCACCGCGATTTTTAATTTCTGAAAATGACTTTAAAGATTTCTTTGATAGCCTGGGTAATAGATTCCTGGCAGGAGGCGACTTCAACGCAAAGCATACGTACTGGGGATCACGCCTTATTAACCCAAAAGGGCGGCAGCTATACAATACCATTATAAACAGGCACAATAGACTAGAGGTCACATCTCCTGGTAAACCTACTTACTGGCCTACCGATATAAAGAAGATACCAGACCTAATAGATTTGGCAATTACAAGAAACATATACAGAAATAACATAATAGCAGAAACTCTACCCGAACTATCATCCGATCACTCCCCTATATTAATAAAACTATGAACAGACCCAAAATATCGAAATTGAGCCTCGTCTAACTTCAAATAACACCAACTGGCTTAAATATAAAAAGTACATCAGTAGTCACCTTAAATTAAACGCTGCACTTAACTGCGAGCGTGATATAGACTCCCTTGTTGAACATTTTAAAGAAACCTTTACTACAGCCGCTGGCCTGGCAACACCAAATCAAGTCCAAGTACCACCTACGCATACATCAGTTACAAATACCGAAATAGAAAAACTTGTGGCAGAAAAGCGGCGCCTAAGAAGACAGTGGCAGAGCCATCGCTCACCAACCTCACAGCTACTGTATAAAGCTGCCAGTAGAAAACTGAAACAAGCACTCAAACGTGCAGAGGATCGCAACTTGCAAAGGTACACTAAGAAGCTTTCCCCGAATTCTACTGAAAGATACTCTCTATGGAAATCGCTAAAATACTTCAAACTACCAGTGGCTACAGAAATGCCAATTAGGAACCAATGTCTAACCTGGGCTCGTAGTGAGCAGGAGAGAGCCGAGTGTTTTTCACACCAGAATGTATTTAAGCCAAACTGTCCAACGAACAACTTCTGGCTGCCACGGCTAACCAAAAATACAAATGAGCTATACACACCTAGCAA
>NW_016171586.1:0-1274 GCF_001687245.7 Rhagoletis zephyria
TTAAAAATTCAATTCATAACTTTAAGGTTTGTGTTATTTACAGAAAAAATGCGCGGGAGCAGTTGATGGCAGCGTTACCAATGGAGCGAATTGAGGTATCCAAACCCTTTACCAACACTGGAGTCGACTTCACCGCCCCCTTTGAGATACGGAGTTTCACGGGTCGAGCGTGTCGCCTTAACAAGGGCTATGTCTGCGTTTTTNTTTTGCGACAAAGGAAATACACTTGGAGGCCACCAGCGATTTGTCCACCGCCACATTTTTAGCAGCTTATGCGCGTTTCGTGTCCAGACGCTGCTGCCCGCAAAATGTCTATTCGGACAATGGAACCAACTTTGTAGGGGCGAATAAGGCATTGCAACAGGATTTTATACTCTTTGTCTCTGCAGCAGCCAATAGCACAACCCAGACATACGTTCATCAGGGCATTACGTAGCATTTTATACCTCCATGAGCACCTGGCATGAAAGGGGTCTGGGAAGCGGGGATAAAAAGCTTCAAAATGCATTTCCGGAAGGTAGCGAACAACATGCGTTTTACCATTGAAGAGCTCTCTACTCTGTTGGCAGGAATCGAACCTTGTCTTAATTCACGACCAATCAGCCCCAGCTCTGAAGACGCGGAATCAGTTGATCCTCTAACCTCAGGACAATTTTTAATTGGCGCCCCGGTACTGGCAATTGCTGAACCCGAAATTAAGGAGAACCCGATGTCTATTGTCAACCGGTGGCAAAAGATAAAAGCCAGACATTTTGCAGAAGGCGGAAAGCGGAATAATGGCACTCCCCCCAACGAAACCTCGAAGTTGGCGATCTAGTTGTTATCAAAGAGGATAACATTCCCCCAAATGAATGGCAGAGTAATTAGGGTCGTTTCAGGTCAGGACAGCCGAGTACGAGTCGTAGAAATACGAACGACACGCGGAATTATAACTCGACCAATTGTAAAATTGGTACTTTTGCCAGATTAACAAAACAAAATAATAATCGTATCTCTCTTTACAGAAATCAATAACGAAAAATGGTACGTGCAACCAAAACCAACCCCCAAACTCATAAGGGCCAATACCGCTGCCCAGTGTGCCGCAGCAACCACCGCCTGGCTTTTTGTCGCGAGATGCGTAGGATGCAACCAGCCGAGACTGCCTGCTGTCCTCGTGCACCACCACTGCGCCAACTGCCTGTCGCCGCATCACATGGCGAAAAATTGTGCATCTTCCCGGAGCTGCGAGCATTGCCGAGACCGGTGCCATAGCCTTCTCCACCTGGGAGAGG
>NW_016171586.1:3003-6225 GCF_001687245.7 Rhagoletis zephyria
AACTTTGTTATAGAAATTTTCCAACTTTTTAAACATCTATGTGCAAATGAGTAATACTAATAATAAGAAATTAAGCCAGCGCATATGTATGTATGTAAAAATATATTTATTAATGTTAATTACAAGTTTTATTCATAATATTGGTTATTAAGTATATATTCTGCATTTTGAAAATAAATTTTGCAAAATAAAAATCAAAATATTTTAGGATTTTTTATTTAAAGTTTCTAAGGTTATTTTGAATTCGCTGTGAAGAGAATGCAACCCTGAGCCGGCAGAAGGGGGCAATGCTAGACGAGTGCAGCTATATGTTTTCCTTACGAAGTATCTGAATGAGTGCGACAGTGATGCAAGGCTCACACGTACAGGGGGAAAGTGGTGACAATCTGCACACCGCCATACAAATGTCACCAGTTTTGTCACCAGTTTTGAAGTGACCGAAACCCGCGGTTTCACCAGATTTTTCACCACTTTTGGCTGGCAGGGTTGTTTACACTGGCCCCCTTCCCCTTAAGTATGTTTATTGATTAGATAATTTCACTTGTAGATGTCGCTGAGATCTAAGAGGGAACAGTTACTCGTTACTCGAGTTCCTTTTTTTCAAGTCCTGTTACCCGCCTTCTGCGATCGCCCAAACTCTGCCACTTTGGAAGAGAACTCCGAGCAAACAAGTAAGGTCCTCTTTTATTACAGCATTTTATATACACATATACATGCAATACATATATATATATATATATATATACTGTTCACTAGTATGTATATATTTATATACATATATAAATTATATATATATAAATATATATATACTAGTGAAAAGTGAAGTGTTTCATTTAATTTTATTGTGCGAATTGTTGCGANTATATATATATATATATATATACTGTTCACTAGTATGTATATATTTATATACATATATAAATTATATATATATAAATATATATATACTAGTGAAAAGTGAAGTGTTTCATTTAATTTTATTGTGCGAATTGTTGCGATTTAATTCAACCTCGAAGGACTTCAGGGATTCGGCACCTCCTCGACCCTCGTTTACCGCGGAATTCAAGAGGAGTTCCCGGCCCCCAATTTCACCCCGTCCCGAACAACAGGTATGCACCTCATTTTGGTTTTAAAAGTTTTCTTCAGCACTTGAATTTCTAAAATTCATTGTGTTTATTAAAATTGCGGAAAATGTAAAAACAACTTTACGTCAATAAAAGCTCAACAGTAAAAAATGTAGCTCTTCATTTTTGCGACATTAGTATTATTTAGCTCTTTTTAGCTCTTTTTTCGACCGTTTTAGTTCCAAAAAAGTTTTTTCTGGCAACACTGATTGTTCGTTGGCAGCAACAGACACAGCGACAACAGCAGCAATGGCCAAAACGACAGCGGCAATAACATTGGCTTAAGAAACCAACTTACAGAAAAACGTTGGCCGCATTGCCGACGTTCTCGGTCGACCCACAAAATTACGAAGTCAGTAAAGGGGAGCACGCTTGCAGCAATGAATAGTCACAAACATTCACTTGCGCTCTTTGTTTAGACTTGTATAAATTTACTTACTTATATACGAGAATGTTCGTATGTATCTAGAAATAGCTTATACTTTTGAGCACGCCATTGTCATCTACGTTAAATGGCCTAAATGACAATTTTCAAATTTTTGAGCTTATGGCAGCGATGTATAAACCTCTTGTTTATAAAGCAAAACTGTGTCACTCGACATAGCCCTGAAGCCTGTTCAAAAACGCCCTTTCTCAGAAAACTTTTCAAGAACGCCCTATTTCAGAATTTGGTTGAAGAACGCCGTATCTCAGAATTTGATTGAAGAACGTCCTATTTCAGAATTCTGTTCAAAAACTCCCTATCTCAACTGCCGATTAAAAAGACCCTATCTCAACATATTTTCAATATACATATTTTGAGTTGAAATAGGACGTTTTTGAATACAATTCTGAGAAATAGCGTTCTTCAGCCAATTTATGAGTTAGGGCGTTTTTTAATCGAATTATTCCGTATTTGTTTGATGTTTCTCTCACTTCAGATCCATGGTGTCCCGCTTAATTTGCTTTAAACATATGCACGTACATATATTTAAGTACTATAATAGCCGTGTTTTATTTATCCAGAAATTTAAGCTATTAGCTTATTTTGTATGGAGGACTTACCCAACATAATTATATTGGCTTATGAAAAGCTATCTTGGCTTGTATATTGAACAAGAGGCATTGCCATTCAGCATCAGAAATTTTCTCCTTCAGCCAATGAGAAAGAGGCAAAAACTTACTTTGACACCATTTGCAGTCAAACAACTGTCAAAATTAGGCTAACATAGGAAATAAGCTAATTTCGTTTTATTTGACCAAGATTAAACTATTTGCTTGTGATGGTTGAATAAAACATGCCTAATGTTGATAAATGTTAATTTAATAAGTATGTTGACTAATTTTTGCCGATTTTAGTGTAATTCTGATTAGAGTGCAATGCTAGCACCGAAAGCTTAATAATTAGATAATATAAAAAACATACTAATATTGGCTCGGAGATATCGCCTTTGGTTCCATCTTTGTATTGGAAAACCGGTCGTTAAACAATTGGTTTAATTACAAAATTTAAGAGTACCGTTAATTTCTTCATGATCCAATGATCCGATCTAAACCAGTATGGGATCGTCTGTGATAATTATAGAAATCGGTTAACGTGGTCCACCATAAATAAATCACCAAACATAAAACAAAAAAAAAAACATTTCCGACAATGATAAACTCCTCCTTTTTTGAAGTCCCTTAAAAAGGCAAACAATTTTTCGAAACGCCGCCATTTACTGAAAGCTTCTGTCCAACACTGTAAGGGCCGCATAATCGAATATTATCATTGTCCATGCTTCTGGGTAGTATCCCCAGGACCTGGAGGATTTTTTGAGTACACTGTGAGCAGAGGTTGCCGACTTAAACCGAATAAGTCGGAGTGGCCCCAACGAAACTCCTTCTCGTTCTGCCGTAACCAAAGCCTCCTCACGAATTGGATACTTCATCTCGTGCATGGGTTGCTCAAAGTGAGAGAACGGGGACGCAAGTGCATAACAGAGCAACAACCATACTCCATTGAACTCCCTTAGTTCGCTATCGTCATTGATTTGAGTCCAAAAAATGGTACAACACAACTGAGAAAGTTCACAGGCATTTAAAAAACTTTGACTCAGCATTCGAAAAAAAATTAGAT
>NW_016171586.1:12292-14216 GCF_001687245.7 Rhagoletis zephyria
CCAATTTCCAAAACTCTACCATGCACACTTTCAGAGATATGTAGCATGAGAAATTCGGTTTGTATGGGAAGTGCCACTCCCCCTTTACGTATAGACTTTTTTTAGCCTAAAACCATCCTTGGGACACGTGCGGCAGGTGGCAGTTTCCAAAAAAATCGGTTCAGCCGCTCTCGAGCCTTGGGAAAACTAACAAACGGCTTTCTTAATATATATTAGTTGAGAAATATTATATATTATAATTATACTTTGACAGAATCCGTTGTTTCTGATTGGCGCAAAAAAATCTTGCCTAGTGCCGAATTCGCCCCTTGATATGTCGTTACTTAAAGCTATTTATATTCGAAATTGCATGAAAATTTGCAATTTTGCTTATCCAGGCAAAAAGCTACCTACGTACCGAATTTTAAGCAAATCGGACCATAAATACGATTACTTCGAACAGATCGGTCCCTGGTCCACTTCTCGGACAAAATGGATCATATATGCTAATATATACTAAAAAGCTACCTACGTACCGAATTTTAAGCAAATCGGACCGTAAATACGATTTTTTGGAATAGATCGGTCCCTGGTCCACTTCTCGGAAAAAATTGATCATATATGCTAATACATGCTAAAAAGCTAATTACGTACTAAATTTTAAGCAAATCGGATCATAATAAGATTTTTTCGAATAGACCGGTCCCTGGTCCACCTACCCGAAAAAAGTAAAATGTTTTTAGCCTAAAACATGGTGGTTACCGAAAGCTATTTTTATACAAAATTTCATGAAAACCGGACGAGCCGTTCGCGAGATTACATGTTACAAAAAAAAGGGACTTCTCTTTATATAATTAGTATAGATATAGATAACCAAAAAAATTAAGCTCAAAAAACATTACGAATATGAAAAAAACACGTGGTCATTGGTTTGAGTCACTGTATGTATTACCGCTGCCGTCTGTGTATAATATTAGCTACCCGAACGGCATCGGAACAGCGTGTATATTGTATTTTCGTTGTTTATGCATACGTCCTTTGACGTGCACACATATATATGTGCATACACATGTATAATACAAAACGTGGTAACTCTAACATCTTAATTCCACCATGTGGTAATCTCATTTGTCATATTTTTAACACCACACATTTACTTCCTTCTTCAACACAGATATAAAGAAGAGGAAAGTAGCTGATACATATGTACATAGGTACATACATCCACATAACCAGATTAACGTTTCAGTATGATATATCAACCCAATAAAATTCGGTTTAAATTGTTTGCCAACAACCTGAAATGTTATTTCCATTTGTTTTGTGTGACCGCCACTGTCGCGAACTTAAAAACTATGTTTAAGTTTTATTATCCTTTCACCACCACAGCAAATAAAATACTGAAAGTTCATCGGTGTGGTAGTGGTGAAATCAAAAGGATTGTCTCAAAGCGATGCCATATGTTAAAGAAGTTGCATTTATATTTCACGATAATATAATTCTTTGCTTACACAGAACTAAAATAAAGAGCAGCTTTTCGCACTGCAAATTCAATATTGACTATTTTACATATATTACTTTCGCACATACATACATATGTATGTGCATATATATATATACAATGTATGGGAGCAAATTTCACGAGTTGTTACATTTTTCGACAAAAACTTGTTTTTGCTCGAAAATGGTGGTACACCTATCTTAGATAATACGTTGTACGTTGCGAAATTGTATTTAAATGAAAACTTAAAAAATATATACATAGATACAAAAAAACTGTAAAAATAACTACTCATGCTCATATACCCGTAGTTGCGTATGTAGCGTATACGCCCCGTACACCATACGCAGTCATCTAACACGTTTACTCGCACGCTTATACAGGGTTACCACTGAAAATTCTCTTTCCTACCAAGAACTGGTTCAAAAACCTACCAAAATGGCT
>NW_016171587.1:0-14215 GCF_001687245.7 Rhagoletis zephyria
CCTCAATCCTAAGCGAAGAATAAGTAATGAAAACTGGATAGAAAAAAATTTTTGATTTAAAATTGAAAATGATTTCACACTTACACAGCTCTGACACTTGCATATACGTACATACTCAGATGTGAACAGTCAAATACGTGCGTAATAAATTTTGTATGAAAATATTATTTTCAAATACATACGAACATTTTTAAACGATAATCAAATGTAAAATATTAATTTTTACTAAATATGCATTATTTCCCTCAGTGTAGCTCTGAAAGCATTTCTTACGCTAACATAAAAAAAAAATAGTTCCTTCTTCAGTAATATCTTGAGACTTTCCCTTAGACATTCTTCGAGTGATGATAATACTATTTATGTAGAGAACAATAATTACTTATGTATGTACATTAGACTGCATCACCAAAAAAAGGTGCGGTTTTTCCGCCGGGATTACAAAATTTTAAGAAGTCCACCAAAATATTTCGGAAAAATATTAAGATTTAAGCAAGCTGGACCGATTTGAAAATGCCTCCAAAAATGAAGTTTTTTATGAATAAAAAGAGTTTCTTAAAGAACTTTTTGAAAAAATTGCCCTCAGATGACAAATTAGATTAAGCTTAAAAAATCTGCATAGAAATATTTGAAAATCTTTTCAACGGAATCGTAAGAATGAGATTTTTGAAGCTGTTTTTTTTTAATTTTCAAAGATTGGTTTACGAAAAACTTGAATAACTGGGCCAAAACTATTCTGATTTAGACTTATGGGATCTCAGTAGAAGGGTATTTTCACACTGTTTTTATTTCTGGCCAAAAAATGTCATTCGTGTCCCATCTTGTTTTTCGAATACCAACACGTCTTAATTCAACTTTGAATGACGTTCGTTCATCCTACCTTTCTCTTCCATCCTTTGAATGAGTTTATTAGCAAAGAAATAAAAAGGGTGAGAAAATACCTTTCTAATGACACCTCTTAAGTCTAAATCGGAAGAGTTTGGGTTCAGCTATTCAAGTTTTTTCTATACCAATCTTTGAAAAAAGTAAAAAAATAGCATCAAAAATCTCATCATTACGATTCTGTTAAAAATCTTTTTTTCGTTTTTTTAAATATTTTTATGCAAATATTTTAAGCTTAAATCGTTTTGTCATTTGAGGGGATTTTTTCAAAAAAAAACCTTTAAAAAACTATTTTTATTCATAAAAAACTCCATTTTTGGAGGTATTTTCAAATCGGTCCAGCTCACTTAAATCTTAATATTTTTTCCGAAATATTTTGGTGGACGTCTTTAAAAATAATAGATTTTATAATTCCAATGGAAAAATAGAACCGATTTTTTTTTTGTATGGGGAGTGATGCAGTCTAATGTACATATATCAGAATTGTATGCATATTCACTTTATTATAAAATTACACTGTACGGCAAAATCAACTTTTTTCCTCATTTCCTGAGGGAAAGGGAGCTAAATCAATGTAATTGGAAATGGAATATTTAATCATTAAGAAAAGTTAATAAATTTACTACCAGTAAAAAATGGAATAAAATCAAAACTTAGCAAAAAAAAATTTAACACAGCACACTCGTACTTACATAGATACACATTTATGCTCACATGCCTGCGGAAAAAGGAAAAATTTCTCCATTTCGTTCAAATACGCAGAGCCAAAAAAATGGCAATTGTACTAGAATGGAGTACATACTCGTTGCATGCCACTTCACAGCAGTTCCACTTGGAGCTCTTCATTTGCCCACTTCTCTCGCTCTACATTCCACGGGCACCACTTTGTTGCCAGGAGGGCTAAACACTTAAAAATACCCATACTTACAAACACAAAAGCGTGCACAATGTTTAAATTGTTTCGCACATGTCATCCAATGTACATCCATACATATGTATGTAAGCCCTTGTATATGCAAACATTCGTGTGCGCCATTCAATGCTTCAACACTTTCGTATAAATTTACAATAAGAGGCGGATATAGCGCCATATTGTCTGTCCGCTATTATTGTCATACAAACGGAAAAGCGTGTTAAAATCCACCTCCGTGTTGTAAATGAGCATTGCAGCGCGTTGAACTGAGTGGATAGTGGGTGGATTAAAGGTGGTGAGTAAAAGCGCATAAAGCGAGTGATAAAGGAAGTAGCGTTGAATTGGAAGCGGAGGCTGTAACTTCAGCTGTGCTATGCACTGCAAGAATGCCAGTAACGGCATTGGCACCACGCTGTTTCGGTATTGCAGTCGGTTGTAGGCGTTGACAATAACTGCTATCGCTGTAGTTGATTTCAGTTTTATGTTCATGGTGCTGAGTTTTTGCACGTTTACACACACAAAAACGATTACCAAAGCGAAGGCTCCATACTTTTTTGATTTGAATTGGAAAATTTGGAGTAAAATTTTATCAAATACTTCATATAAGTAAAATAGTAATAACAACATTTTGGCGCTTAAACTTTTGCTAAGTGTTTGGCCGAGCTTCTGTTCCACTTTTTGGTGTGCGTCTTGATGTTTTCACACTGCAAATGACTTTTATGAGTAGCTTTTTCATGGCAGAAATACACTCGGAGGTTTGGCATTGCCTATCGAGTAGCGACCGCTGTTAGAAAATATTTTTTTAGAGCCAGGTCCCNATGACTTTTATGAGTAGCTTTTTCATGGCAGAAATACACTCGGAGGTTTGTCATTGCCTATCGAGTAGCGACCGCTGTTAGAAAATATTTTTTTAGAGCCAGGTCCTACGAAGTGGTAGCGCGCAGGTCTAATCACTCAGCCACAGCTCGTATTTCAAAACTCAGCGCCAAAAAGCGTGCACTTCATTACTTGCCCTTCCGCCTAAGCTACTTGCATGCCATCGTTGGAATTCGTTGAATTAAGGTGTAGTGAATAGAAGTCAAGTGAGTTCAATTGACGTGAGTTTAGATAAGTTAAGGTGAGTTAGGGGGGTCTCAATGAGGTGGGATGAGAAAAGTTGTGCTGAGGTTGAATAATATTAGTTGGGGTGAGTTGAATTAAGGTGAGGTGAGGTTACTTGAGTTCAGATGAAATGAGATGAGTTGGGGAGAGGTGACTTGAGTTGAGACGAAATAAATTTAGAGGAGTTGATATGAGGTTGTTTGAGGTGAGATGTGGGGAGTTCAAGTGATTTGAAATGAGCTGTGGTGAGTTGAGGTGAAATTAGTTGAACATCATAATATAGCATAACAAACATAACATAACATTACATGGGCTATAAAGCTGTATACTCAAAAAAAAAACTAACACCTCGGAGAAAAAAGTTTGAACTTGGCTGAAAATGTTTTGCATTTTTTGTAGTTTCCTGCATATAATTCAACTTGTTAGTTAAACCAAATGTGGTTGCCTACAGCCCCAAGACTATACAGATCGAGAGTGGTCGCCATTGCGCAGTCTTCTACTTATCTACTTCAAAACAGTATCAGTTGCGTCTATGTGTCGGTTCGCGATACCGTTCGAAAATCAAGTTATATTAAATTTTTGGGCATTTTCGAACGGCCTTAAAGTGATGGATAAAAACGAAGCTCCTTAAATTGTTTGAACGGCTCTTGATATTAATAGAAATTGTGATTAAGAGTATCCGTAGGGAAGGCCCGCTGTAAAACGCGCTGCATTTTATGTAACTCTGCGCGTACTTTAGATCAATTCTGTAAAAAATTTTAAAAATATATCTCCAATATATAAAGTTTTTTTTTTGATTTTCACAATCCCCATAGAGCTCCACATCTATATGTTAATAAATGCTTTGACCGAGTAAAAGAAAAACGCGGTTAATTTTATGTCATATAAAAGTATATAGAAGCATTAAGGTTTGCTCTTTCCTGATCCTCCTCTTCGTCATCGTTTACGTTTACCTTACAGTCATCTTCACTCATCCGCAACATCATTAATTCGCGATTACTGCGTTGATATCCACGAAACCGGCCACAAAAGCGACAGCATTCCATAATGGAACCACGGCACAACCAAGAGCGCAGCTCTTTATTTGGTGTCAAAAAGGTGCAAATGCTGAATGAATTACATAGGTGAACGAGAGTAGCGTATAATTGAGTGGCAATGGAAGTTTTTGCTACGAGCATGAAGTGATTATAAGAGTATTTTTGTTCCTGAGTGTATGCATGCTTATGTATGCGCTAACGCTTTTAAACACTATCTCAGCATAGATATATGCAAAAGCTAAAAGCTAAGCGTAGATGTTCAACTTAAATGGCAGCGAACAGACTAAATATGTGTATTCAAACTCATCTATTTAAATAACTGATTATTCGTACGTGAGTACAAGTAGTTACATGTGCACCCTGCCAGCAAAACTTAAAACGTGGTTATGAAGCTGTGAGGCACTTAATAGAGTACTTATTTTTATGTTTAATAAAAAACCAGAGGCCAAAAATACAGCTTAAATTTATGAAAATTTTACTTGAGCGGGTACCATCGATTGGCGTTTTCTTACTTTTATAAGAAGGCGGTTGCATGGTTATTCCGGAATTAATTTTTCAAGTGAGCTTTGTGGTTTGTTTGAAGGTCTTTATTGGCATACAAACCGTTTCCTTTTTTCGATTCGTCAGCTTCATCCTAGGTGCCCGACTTACAATCTATAGTCTACAGAGTATAATCGGGAAGATTATTATCATGGATATCCAGTAAACAGTACATATCCGGTATACCTATAAATTTATTGCAAATAAAAAACTCCATTTGCAGTATTCGTAATGTGCTTCCCCGCATTGCAATTACACAAATTTTCCTCGAGAATTAGTCACAAAACTAGGCCTTGCTTTTTTCAATTAAGGTCAGTACTATCAAACTGTGGGAACGAGGTTCCCCACATTGTACATTCGAGTGAAGAGAACTTACTCAGACTTAGGTGGGCATACCTCTAAACTACAGCTCTTTGGACCACGTAGCAAATTAATTGAGAGAGGTCTTTATTAAACGGGATAAAGCCTGATGGAATTATTAATTAACAACTACTGTGACATCTGCGCATACGAAGTTAGTTTCCGTTTCTCCGTCTAAATGCGCTGCAATAGCTGGTTTACTGTTATAGTCTATTGAAGCGAAGAAAGAATAGCTCATTTGGGATGCACCTGTTGACTAACCCCGGAAAACCCTGTGGATGATCAGTGGTATATGAGTTCAACTAAGGGATTGTCTATTGGGAGATCCGTTATAGCTGAATTAATTGCAATCGGGGGTATTTTGTTAACAGCTACATCAAGAAATGCTAACGTACTGTAACGGTTGTCCAAGGGCATGAAGAGACCCCTTATCATAGCATTTACCATAAGAACGATTAAAAACCATTAAATTTAAGTTTATTATTACGTATTTTAGAAAATTAAAAAAAGGAGTCTTTAAAATAATTAGATATTCTAGTCTATTTAAACGAAGACAGCAAAACGGCAAAATCGATTTGGCTCCAAACCACAATTCGGCAAGAGAGTACGAGAGTACGTTCCAAAATACGCCATTACCAATAAAGCTTTGCTTTCGAGTTCTCACAGGCCATTCCATTCAAGTCCTTTCATAACGATTTTAATTCGATTTTCCTGCAAGTATAAGTATGAACAAGCCAGAGCATTTAGTATGTTTAAAAATACGAATATATCAGACACATGTGCATTAGGGTGGTCAAACAGGTATATGGGGAAAAAGCAAAGTCCGAATTTTATTGCCCTCACCCGCTAGGATTGTACTATATCGAAAAAATATAGCCCTATTTTTTATCTCGAAATAAAAAAATACTTAAAGATCGCTCAAAGAGCTAAAATTTTCCATGTATTTTATATGGAAAAATAACAACTGATTTACAGCAAAAATGTTCTATGGATGCCATTATCCAATGTCCATGTAGAATTCCACAGTAATTCCGAAAATCGAGATCATTTTTTTTTCTATGGATAACTTTTTGAGATATTTGCAATTTACCGTTATTCAGCTTTAAAAAATAGTGGATTCACTTAATCACGTAATCACTAATTGAACAATCGTAATGCGAGATACGGGAAATGAAGGAAAATAAAATTCACCATGTTTACATCGGTTTTCTATAGCCCTGATAGTTTCTGAGAAATTAATTCATCATTTTTGACACCTCTTACTTTCAATGCAAAAACTCTACCTCAGGTATACGTGGCGTATGAGTAACACTCTTTTCTGCTCATATTTCATACAAAAAATTCTTGCGCATTTTCATTTGACCAATCATTATTTTGTTATTTATATATCGATTTTCTTGATTGGTAACTTAGTTTTTTTATAAAGGAACAGGCTTTAAACAAAATATTTACACAGCAACCGCTATTTTTTTTACTTTTTTCCCTGTTAAAGTTTGAATTTTTTGCATTTTCCATCAAAAAACAAAAAATATGGAACGATTAATTAATTTCTCGGAAACTATCAGGGCTATCGAAAAGTAATTTATATATGGTTTATGGAGAATTTTATTTTCTATCATTTGTCATTGTTTAATTGGTTCGTAAGATATACCTGATTAAGTGGAACCACTCTTTTTTTAAGCTGAATAACGGTAAATTGCAAATATCTCGAATGATTTTCGGAATCAATGAGCGATTCAACATACAAATTGATTAGTGGCGTCTGGAGAACAAAATCAAATTTAAAATTTGTGATGCATTGTAATTCTTAAAAATAAATATTTTTCGATTGGAAAACTTTCTTTCTCTTCAGAAGACTTCCAATAATATTGCACAATTATTCATTTTACCATTTTTTAATTCCAACGATTTTTATGGGTCCCCAATTGAATTTGTTTGAGGTTTCTGGAGGGACCTATAAAAAATAATCAATTTTAAAAAATAATTAAATAACAGTTGATTGTTGCTATTGGAATTCAGAGCTTTCCGATCGAAAAATATTGATTTGAAAGTCTTTTTTTACCATTTCTACGAAAAATCGTTTTTTTTTCATATAAAATATGCACGTGGAAAACTTTGAGCGACCTCAAAATAACAGCGTTATATTTTCTTGGTATAAAACAATCCTAGGGGAGGAGAGCATTAAAATTCTGATTTCACCTTTTTGGCACCACCCTAACTTATATATGTACATATGTTTGTACATTTTTTCTTTTTGTATTTTTATATTCATCTGCTTTCTACTACCATCGAAGCGCTCACATCCGCCTTCTCTTGTCACAACCTGTTCGCTCCTCTCTGCTAATAGTTGCACTTTGGAATTGCACTCCAGCTTCGGATGTATTTTTCAGTTTGACTTTCAGCTTAGTATTTTTTTGTAAAAAAATAATATATCTGCTTTCTAAAATCGTTTCACTTTTGCATCAAGTTGCTTATCATCGGATTATGTAGTGGTAGCGCTGGTTTTCTGTCTCTTTGAAAGCACTCATACCTCTATGTACGTACGTACATTTGTTTTTGCTGAGTTGATTGTGGTTGCTCGCAATTAAAATCAAATGTTATTAAATTTCAGCAATGTTATATTAAAGCAAATGTTTTTAAAGTTTTTACTTAAATTGGGTTGAACTTTTCTAAGGGTTAAAAGGAGGTATTTAAATAGATCTTACTTAATAGAAAAGCCACTCACTCCTCCGGGGAATGTTAGTACGTATAAATAAGATCCAACTTAAGAAATGAATTAAAATAAAGTAAGGCAAAAAAGCGTTTACACTTTAATTTATTTAATTCCTGAATCAAAGCAAAAACAACTCCATTTAATTTTAGCAACTGTCTGAGCGGCATTTTTTTTCATACATAAATATTTCATTTAATCAAAGTTATGTTCGCCCACTTTTCGTGCCTGACTTTTTAGTTTACTTGCGAAGTTTCGATAGCCCAAATTTTAATTAAATTTAAATTTAATTCAGTTTTGATTGACCACACATATACAGCACAGCAGTAGCGCAGCGGGAGTGGAAAGTACGAGTGCTGGACCGAAAACTGACTGAAACAGCCAAAAGTGATTAAGGAGAAAAATTTATTAGCCAACAGAAATGGGCGAAAGAAAAACAACAAACTAAGAACTGAAAAAGCAAAAAATTCCACCGAAAAGCCAATCCACTAAGAGTTAATAGTCATAATATGTGGCTGCGATTAAGTGTGCGTGTGTATGTTTGTATAATTCAAATGGGGAAAAACAGACAACGGGCAGGAGACGGCACTGCGGTCAGTATAACCAAGCAGAGTGGTAAGTGAATCAGGCCATTTGAATAAGCCACAGCAGCGGCAACGGCGGCTAACGAAAAGGAATCACACACCCTTAATGGGAAATTATGAGGCGGGAAAAACTCAACTGAGTTAATGGCATCAAATGTGGAGCAGCCAATGGTGGACATGGAAGTGGAAGTCAATTTTAAGTTGTGTGAATGCATGTAGATGCGCGTTAAGATGTGCTATTGCACATGAGCTTTTAGCGGAAGTGAGAATATACTGCACAGAGATGCGCTTGCAAACGCACGAGTGCGCCTATGTTGCACGTATATATGTACACGCACGCAAGAAGAAATGAATGGCCAAGCTTAATAGTGCAATCAGACCGAGGAGCTGGCTTTAAGCAGGCGACAGGCATGATATAGTATGTACGGGGGTTAGAGCAGCGCATGCAAATATATACAAGTATATATGTACATATATACACTGCTGTATGCACTGAAATGCAAAAACTCCTTTCGACATCAAGTCATGCACACGCTTCCTCTTACTCTCTTTCACACTGCCTCCCAATCCCCATCTCTTTCCACTGCCCTTTTCATGCTCTCTATAAGTCTCGGCCTTGTACTGCACTAAAATTTATTGACTTGCCAGCACACCGACAGGAAATTTAATTTTGAGTACGTTCGAGCCATTAAATCGCAATGAGGAGGTGTGCAAACGTCCTTTGACACTTCATTTTACCTGTTATTGTAGTTGAGACTGTCGTTAAAGTTGTTACAAAAGTGATTGTACACGTCATGTACGCGTTTGTCAAAGCTAAAAAGGTAATGGATTGTTAAATTAGATAATTAATTTTTTTTTGTAGCAAATTTTGTTACTCATACGCCATGTATGCTCTCTTTTGATCAAACTTAGTCCCAGCGTAGTACTTAAACTGCAACTATGTTTATAATTTCTTTTTTAATAAAACAATATTTCTGACATCTTTGTGCGATGAAAACGAACCAGCCGTCAGTTTTATTAGCGCTAATTGTCAATAGTTTTTAATAAATTAAAAACATTCCTGTCAGTATAAATTTGCCTTCAAGACGCTTATAATTTATCACTTAAGAAATTGGGATAGAGGCGATCGAAAATAATCGTTAATTTTGGATTATTTAATTTTTATATCAACTTTTCAGCATTATCTTTAATTTTTATCAGGTACCATAACGGTTATGATCTTTATTATAAAATTTAAACATAAAAGTAAGTCGAATAAGCGTTATTTTGGGATTTAATTTTTTAGATCATAAACGATAAAAAACGGTCATAAAAATGCAGCCTTAATTATAACGATTAAAAATGATCGAGAAAATTAAAATCCAAAAGTGGGGATTATTTTTGTCCAAAAAAAACCCTAATTTATCAACTTCCATTCATTTCTAAAATTAAAATAAAAATAAAAAACTAAGATTTTTCAATGATCCAAAAATAAAAATCTTCATATTTGCTCGGTCCCTGATTTTTATTTTTTCGATCATATTTAACAATTATTTTCAAATTTATTTTTTTTAATATCTCATAAAAGATTCAAAGCGGTCAAAAATACGGAGCCACTATCATATATACTTGATATTATTACGAGAACATTTAAGTTAAAAACTGTACATGAAATATTTGTTTTGATTATATTGGTTTGAATTTAATAAATCAACACGTACAAATACAAAGGATTTAAAACACAGACAAAAAAAAAAGGAAAAAATTTTTGTGCAGCAAATGTTAAAGTAGTTTTTGATAGAATTTTCGTACTGATTACGAATCTGTAAGTATAAAGTTTTCATCAACTTCAGATTTTGAGAAAGACGAGGTGTCAAGTGCCAAAAAATCGCGTTTTTGGCAATATTTTAGAAGCTTTAGCAAAGAAACAAAAGCTAGAATTCTAGGCTAATATATCTGATATTAAAAAACGAGTTCATTCCAAATCAACACAAAAAAATCTATCAAAAACCACTTTAACATTTGCCGCACCAAAATCAGTGTCGACCTTATTAACTAGCCATAGAGAAACAGACCCACCTTAACACCAAACATATAACGGGCATATATGAGTTAGTATTTGACAAGCGCCATCTGTCATTATAACAATTCATTTTTGTTTCGTTTCATAGATACTGCAGAAATTTGTGTTATATTTGATATTATCTTAAATTCACTAGCATTACCTTGATCTTCCGACTTGTGTATAAGTTAGCTAAATTCGACTTTTCAAACAGATGGAAACCCTCCAAGATATACTTAATATATAAGTAAACCTCTTGCGTTTGACGTTATGTTACTCATTTCTATTACCTGGTGAATTAAGATAAATATAATTTTTTAAATATTTGGAACTTAACTATGGCTCAGAAATAACGCCCTTTTAAAGTCATTTTATTTGATACCTATCTTCAGAATCCCATTAACTTATTAAATAATTGGATTTTAACTTTTTGAGCAGATGGCAACCCTTTTTGATATTCTAAATATTCAAACTAAAAATGTCCTACTAATCCTTCCTTTGGCGCCCATATTTTGATATTTCATAAATCTTGAGCATACTATAATCAAAGTCGACTTTTCACACGGGTGGCAATGCTGTTAAATATATTCTAAAATCAAAACTGTGTTAAACTTTTCTGTCTGACACCCATATTGTGATACATATTTAAATTATTTAATTTACTTAATTCAATTTGAATTTTTAAAAGAGGTGGCAACCTTCCATTTTGATTTACATTCACATTTTCCTAATGGCAGGGTGCTTTAAAAAAATACACCCGAGACAAAACTTAGTTTAGGCTGTAGATTTGTTATAGTTCCTGTACCCTCCATTTTTATTTTATTAAAAAAAACATAATTTTCGTGCTTGCTGCACAGCTTGACTAGTCTTCATCCGACTTAGAAATCCAACATTTTTTGAAAAGGGGATTTATAGACCTTTAAAATGGTGTGTAACGATGTATTATTAGACTTCGTTTGTTGTGAGTTTTCATCGGGAAAATTAAAAATTTTTTATTTTTTTTTCAAATTTGACATTTGCTTATTTCAAAATAAAAACACAGTAAGGTTAAACCTTTCTCTCAATTCGTCGGCCATAACTTTTTTTGAAGTTTGCCAACATTTAAAAATCATACAAAATTTTAAATAAGAAAAGGAATTGTTCGAAGTTGTTGTTGTTTGAGATTGAAAATGAGAATGTGTGTGTGAGTTTGTGTGTAAAATTTTAATATTGTAAACGTCAAGAACTTGAAAAATTTCTCTCAACGGTTCTACCTTTCTATTTTTTTGTCATGTATTTTTCTGGCTCTAAAAATTACAGCCACAACATTCGAGCAATATATCCAAACCGAAACGTAAGACGTATTCACTTCAAAAATTATATTTATAAATTTAAAATTTTTGTATTTGTTTCCTTTTTTGAGAACCCTAAAATTACTTTTAATTAGTTTTAGTAAAATATATTTACAGAAACAAGAGAAGCGATTTTCTTCAAAATTGCTACTTTCTTTGTTCTTTTCACTAAAAAATGTAATAAACAAAAAATTTAAAAATTGAGATGAAAAATTAAGGCTCTAAACAATAAATCCCCGTTTGGCACAGCTACGCGACGGTCCGTAATGAGCAAAAAATGTAGTTCCACTGCTCGCATATGTCGCTTTGTTACTTTCGATGGAAGGGGGCTCGTTTTTGTTTCTCGACCCAGTCTAATGTTGTTCACAGCCATTACTTACATGTGTTACGCATACGCAATGCCGAACCATAGACTGCAATCACCACATCGTGCATCATATAAAATAATTAATAAATTATTTAAGTATTTATTTTTCCGCAAATAAATTCCTATATTTATGATCGTTCGATTATTTGTACATTTATAAGCAAACGCTTATTTAACTTCGTACTTCGCGCTACAGTTTTGCATAACTAAACTTACATCGTAACATGCTTACATACATATTCATGTGTCTCAATATATTTACATGTAAAATGAAATCATTAAAAATTTTACTTATTCACACATATGTTAAAGAAATAAAAGCAAAATATTTGTGTGCATTGTAAGTTAATAAGGTAAACTCACGCGAAGACCTTGGGCAAGAGCAGTGCAAGCTTCGTAGAAATTGTAAAGTAACAATTGAGTTTAATTGCTTTAAGTAGAAAGCACGTGGGCAAGAAATCAAATGGCAACAGTGGCTGAAAAAAAAAAATTTAACCAGTATTGACCTTCAAACCAGGAAAAAATTTCTGGTATTCTAAACACCAAAGCAAATGTCGAAGTGCATAGCAAGAAATTTGAAATTTGAAAAATATTAGCAACTTAGTTGAAATGTAGCATTAGGTATATTTTTTTATCTTTACGATTGCAAACAAAAAATTGTTTTTCATATTTCTGGTGTGTTTCTACCTTGGATTTGAGCTCTTTGAATTTGTTTCTGTAGCTTAGTTTTTCGAGACGTTTAGGAGAGGCTATTCATAAAACAACCAGTGAATTCGTAAAAAGGACACGCTTAATAGGCATACATATGTATTTCAAAATCTTTATTTCTTTTTTTTAGTTTGATTGCCACTGTCAACCGTTCAATCAATGGTGTGGGCGCTTAGCTGTCGCTTCGCTTGGCGCGCATTCTTTTGCTATTTTATTTGCCAACACCGCGCTTTCTTCTACTACATACAGACGCCCTATAAAAGCATTTGTCACCCTTCTTCTTTCTTTCTTTCTTACTACTGGCTTTTTGCCCATCTCTTAAGCATTCACTTAGTTTTTAATTGCCCGTCTGCTGTGCAATCCATTGCTCCACCGCTGCTTCTTTGCTTGCTAACTGCTGCCTCCTCTTCACCGGTGGTTCACTGTTGCCCAATGCTTGAGCTCGCAAGACTAATGGCCATTGGCGTTGGTAATTAAAATTCGTAGGCCTGCAATAAATAAACAATGGAAAGGAGCGTGTGAATGTGGTTGTATGTAGTAGGGAAATATTAAAGAGTAAGAGAGGGGGGAGCGAGAGAGAGGGAGAGATACAGAGCGAGTGCAAAAGCCAATATGCTGAAAGTAACGACTTTTGTGTGGGCGAAGGCAGTTGATTGTAAATCGAAATAAAGAAAAAGTAGGCACAGTTGGCTGAAGGTGAAATTTGATGAAAATCGCTTGTTGACGTTCCAAAGGGAAGGCAAAAAAATGCATGAAAAATGCTTGGCAGAAAAATTAAAAATAAATGAATTTGAAAATTTCTTAATAAAGTATGGTTTTTTGAATATCGTTAGATAAGGCGATGGCCGACTATTGTTTAATATTTACAAGCTGACGTTGAAGGTGAAATTTTTGATTAAAATGAAAAGATTTTAATTAGTACGAAGAAAAGGAAGAGAAGAGATTGAACCAGCTGCCTATTACCAGTTAAGGAGAGACGCCCACTTAGGCCGAATGAGTCCGTATGAGGGACTCGTTTCGTTTACGTCGACAGGCTTTGAAATATAACCATGTGGTTATTCTATTAAAACACTAGGATAGATCGACGCCTACTACGATAGTCAAATACAGACAGTCAAAGGCACATAAATAATAAATGAGTGCCTTCTAGCGTCAGCTAAAAGCATAGAGAGACGGCAAGGTAAAT
Source organism: Rhagoletis zephyria (assembly GCF_001687245.7). Lineage (NCBI taxonomy): Eukaryota > Metazoa > Arthropoda > Insecta > Diptera > Tephritidae > Rhagoletis > Rhagoletis zephyria. Next base: position 13,758 of record NW_016171587.1, read on the forward strand.
CCAGATTAACGGTGCAGTTGATTTGATCAAAATCGCAGCTTGTAGCGCGAGGTCGTGGGTTCGAGCCCCACAGAAAGTAACATTTTCATATATATATATTTTTTAAATTCATTCAATTATTACCTTTATTTTTTCTTGTAATAATAACTGTTTTATTAAAATTAAACTCTAAAAATTGTAATTTACTAATAGTAAAATAAATCATTCAAAAAAAGAATAAAACAAAAAAAAATAAAATAAAATAAAACATATAATTCAAATAAATTTTGGCAATCAATCCAACCAAGGATCGAACCTGGACCCACAGATGCCTATTAGCTCTCACCACTCGACTACTGCAGACGCTAAACTCAATTGCTTTGTTTGTTTTCCTGCACAATAGACACAATAGACAACAGCTGGCCGTTTCTACCAGTGATGTCATCGAAAGTTCCCTGGATCCGGATTAATTTTGAGGA